>NC_065513.1:12776524-12898885 GCF_006386435.1 Epinephelus moara
TCCATGTCTAAAAATAAATACATTTGACATGTGATTTTGTTGTTGTTTGTCTTTTTATTTTATTTTTGTCAGTGCCATACAGCAACAATGCTTGGTGATGTGGTCTTTTACAAATTTGAAAATACCGTAAGAATGTCACTTTTATAGAATTGGCTTCTTTATTTTATAATGTATGATTAATGTCTACATCAACAAATGTTAACCATAGAATTGTATCGAATCGTATCGTTCCTACACTGTATCGAATTGTATCAAATCGTTCTGTATTAAAAATATATAATTTTTGGGGGCGCTGGTGGTTCGAATCCAGCCTGTGGCCCTTTGCTGCATGTCATCCCCCCTCTCTCTCTCCCCCTTCACACTTACCTGTCCTGTCCAATAAAGGCAAAATGGCCAAAAAAATATATATCGTTTTTGAATCGTATCGTAACCCGCGTATCTAGATACGTATCGAATTGTCTATCACAGAGAGATTCCCAACCCTACATACAAACAATGCATGAGAACAGCCTGGTATACTGATATTAACATTTTGCTCAGAGGACCAGAGCTGCTAACATGGCTGTAGATTCTTAGACACTAAATCCTGCACAGCATTTCCCTTCACTGATTTCTGATTAGTTTTTCCACTACGTACTCAGCTGAACCCAGAGATAAAGAAGTATAACACCCTGGCCTACTAAAATAAACAGACAATACTCAACAACACACTCTATTTTCAGCACACCTCACACATAACACAGGTTTTTAAACAGAAAGACATATTTGCTTAAGATAGTCACTACAAGTTTTCCTTCCTCTTAAACAAATCACTCCCCTGCCAGCTCCCCAAGACAACAATGGAGAATGTGGGTGAGAAGTTCATTCCTATCATTCCTGCTTGGAGGCTGGGAGTGGATTCACCTCAAGTGTTTGAATCAACCTGTTGGGACTCAGATCTATTATCTCAAGTATCAGAGCAAATCTGACTGCTTGGCAGTACAGTAGACAATACATGTAGAACAACAAATTTTGTAAGTGCGTATCACAATATCCAAATGTGTGAAAATGTTTTCATCACATCAATTCAAATGGAGCGTCTGTGGCTCAGAAAGTAGAGCGCGTCATCCACTGTATTGGAATATCGGCAGTTTGATCCCCTGCTCTTCTAGGCTGCATGTCAAAGTGTTCTTGGGTGCTCCTGATGGCTGTTCGATTGAAGTGTGAGTGCATTTAAGCTGAGTAGCAGGTGGCACCTTGTATGGTAGCCTTGAACACCAGTGTGTGAATGTGTGCATGAATGGTTGAATGTGACATGTAGTGTTAAAACGCTTTGAGTGTTTAGAAGACTAAAAAGGTGTTATACAGGTGCAGGTCCATTTACCAGGTCCGTATGTGTGAGTGTGTAAAGAATAACTGAACAAAAAGATCAAATGCACCTGTATAATTTCTAAAAAAAAAAAATAAACTCGTATGGAGATCTGTGGCTGTGCATGACATTTTTTAACAAATGAAAAAGATTTGCACAAATAATCTCCAATGTTTAAGTGCATAAAAAAAGATTTAGACAAAGGTTTGCAGTTACACATCTATCTGTGGGTGAAAACAGTTCACATGGAACAGAACTGCATTTGTGAAGTTTACAGCTATGAATCAAATCTCTCTTTTTTGATATTTTTTACACATTCAAACAATTGAATTTATTTGATCAAAACTCTTTATACATCCACACATTTGATTGTGTTCTTACAAGATGTTTTCACATATACAGATATGGTGATACAGGCTATAATACTTTTGACCCTATTTTGTTTTCATAGTCTGTCCTTTATCAAGAGATTTGTGACAAAAGCATGAAATAACTTCATTCCACGTCAGTAGCACGGTGTAATTGCTGGTGATAAAGGTGTCAGTTGTACAACCAAGTGCAAACCATTAAGACTTTACCCCTACAGCAGCCTAACCCAAGCTTATGTGGTGAAAATGTTTGCTCAGAGCCAATATTTAATAACAAGTTATGTACCAAATTGAAATAAATAAAATCTCAAGTTTTAGTGCCAGAAACCATCATGGTCCCAAAAATGAATGTGTTTGGGTTTGTGGGCTGTCAGTAGTGGTGAGGACTCAAGCTCTCTGGTAAAACACATTCATGCCCAGCATGCATAGCAAACGGAGGGGGTGTTTTTGAAGCTGGCGTTTCTCAGTCTCTCCCTCTTCTCTTTCTAATCTCTTTCTGTCACTCTCATTTACTGTCTCTCTCCTTTTCCCCCCTATATCTCACTCACTGCGCCTGACAGCGGAGGTTCACGGCCTCTGCTTCTCACTTTGTAGGCTGAGTTTGAAACCCAACACTGGCACCAGGAGTCACCTTCCATGCATGGCTCAAATGCCCACCACCATCCCCGTGTCCTGTAGTCACAAGACTGAGGTGGGACTGGAGGTCAAGATCGAAGGCGGAGCTGTTGCACCAGGCCATGAGGTGGACCCCCCTCTTGTGATGCTTATGCACCATAAGAATTTGTTGGAGGACACTGGATGGGGCAGTGCCTCCAGGCACATGATCAAATCACATCTCCATCTGTTTGATCAGTGTTGGGGCCGAATTGCCAGGTGGGCTCCGCGGTGAGCCTCCATAAACCTGGTTGACCTCCCCTGAGCACTCTGCTCACTCTTCCACTCCCATTCTGAGGATTCAGTTTCAGAGGAGCCATGCAGCGGATTCCCGTTATACACACAGGGGCAAATTAGAGAAGCAATGAGTGAGAGAAAAGGAATGGTTGCAATGAAGTGAGTGAGCGAGTCTGGAAAAGAAGAGGTGAAAAGAGGGATGAGGTGGCAGTGAAGGCAGCACATGACAGGATTGGTTGGTGCTTTTTTCCTGGTTGTCGGTGCTTCAGATGGGGAGATTGATGGTCATTGTGGGTGTGTGTAGGTAAAGTGGTGTTTATGTGGGTGTGTGTGTGTGAGCAGAGGGTGTTTGCTGACTTTGCAGAGTACATTAGCAGTACAGAACCTGAGCCCTTCTCAGACCACCTACACTGTCAAAATTGTGGCCCTTAAAAGAGTCATATTGACACAGATGGTCACACAGGGCAGCTCATATTGTTTATGATGCCATTGTACTCAACTAAGTCTGATCTGGTAAACACAACAAGTCAGTTAATCAGAGAGGTTGCGAACAAGCAAACAGCCACCAGATTATCAAAAGCACTTTTGTGCATTTGAAATGTAATAATCCCAGAATCCCTGTGGGCCTACAGTAAATACAGGTCAAAGCTGAACCAGTAAATCCATCTGTAAATTGTTTTGGATGTTTACAATAGACAGTTTAGGTTATAATTTTACAGTTTACCCTTGTTTTCTTTACCCAATAAGGTTGGTTAGCCTGGGGATTTATTTAAAACTTGTCCTGAACTGGATTATTACTATTATAAGAAACATGGCAAAAAGTATGAAAATAATATCAAAGTTGGACAGTTCTAGACATTGGACATTTTGTTATTGTTATTTGAACCATCACGTTAAACTGTAATTCTTGAACACGTGCCTAATGTTGCACAAATTAATATTTTTATATTATGGGTAAGTGTGATTACTATGTGTAATGTGAAAGTTTTGACTTATAATGACAAAATCCAGATATAAATCATTGCATTCTGCAGTTCCCCTCAGCTGTATGGTGCAATTTAGCACCTTTCAGGTAATTGTTATGGTTTTACACTTCGCAACTTTAAAGGATGGATCAATTTGCATTATTTTCAAATGGAAATTCCCATCTAACAGGTTGCATAAAGCAGTTACTGCACTGATGCCATCCCCTCCCTCAACCCCCACATACGCTGTTCGCTGAGTGAGTGTGAAAGTGTTTGCTTGGAGGATTTGAGCTTGGAGGTGGAAGATGGTTATTTTATTATCATTAAACCTTTATCTAACTGGGCAGAGACACATTTAGATTCAATAATATAACACTGCATTTGTACTATATATTTAAATCAATATTTATTTATACTATTCTTGTATTTTAACACTTTTTTTGCTCTATGGTCAGTGTATTACTTACCATAAATAGTGACCGGCATGCTCTCAGTGTGGAGAAGCAGGAAGGACTCCTGAGTACAAAGGAGCAGGAAGGAGTACCCCCATACTCCACTGACAGAAACAGTAATTCTACCTCACAGCACATGGGAGTTGATTTACCACAGCCTCGATCGTTTAATTTGTTTGTATTATTGTGTGACTTTCAGAACCAAACTAACAAGACATTACTTAACTTCCCTGCTGGTACCCTCATCTGCTTCTTCAAATTGGGAAATCAATAACGTGATTATATGTAGCAACGTTATTATGCAGGAACCTATGTAAGGTTACATGGAAGAAAGTTTTTAGAGGGGCTCAGAAAATAGCATTTTGATGCTAAAACATACATACTTTGACTAAAATTGGAATTTTCGGATTTGAATAAATGAGGAACAGTACTTGGAATCTCCAGAATCATATAAAGACACCTAAATGATAAACATAATGGCGCCATCCTTTAATGTTAAGTTCATCCTTACCGCTCTCGTTAACCTTGTTTCCAGCCACACCAGGCAGTTTTATAAAGCAACTGTAAAGTACCTATTCCAAACAGCAGACGGACAACAGTTAGAGGCTAGCTGGTGTTACAGTGGAGTGCTTAAAAACTTGGTGGAGACCAAAACAGAGCAAGAAAAGGAGTGAATTTTGTAATTACATTCATCAAGAAACACAACTCCATAATGTTGCTCTGTGTCTAGTAGATGTGTAAACATATTTGCTTTATCATCTTTATATACATAAATCTATTGTGTCTGTCTGCAACTAACTGTGCTGCATTAAAGGAGAGTGATATCATAATTAAATGCATACAGAACTGACAGTAATTCAATCCTCATTTCAGTAGCCTGCATAACTGCTTTTATGTATGCTCCCCCAAACTGCACCCTCCGCGACCCTCTGCCAGGAAAGGTGACACACGCTGTCACTACATCAGGTTGCACTCAGTCATATACTTGCAGCCAGTGGCCACTGATGTAAGCTTGCACACATTAAATTCTTCTTGGTAACTGAACGCCATGAACAGCCACTCAGGAGCCAGCCTCCCTGAACCCGTGGGGAGTTATAAAAAGAGCGGAGACCAAGCAAAAGGGCACCCCCTCTCTGTTTCTTTGCCCCTGTCTCTCTCCTGGCCTCCATCCGCTCTTACTCATGTGCATCTTTCAGGACTCATAGAAATAGCTGATAATAATACTTAATATTTGCTTTATTATAATGTGAGTTGTGTATGTGTAACATGGCTGAACTGGATCAGGACACTTCATGCGAGGGCCTATAGGTCAACTTACACTGATTAAACCTGTACAAAGCCTGCTCATTGCACTGTCCTTTTGTCTTTTCTGACATTATGGAAAACCCCTCCAGTGTGGCACTCATCCAGTGAAAAACAAGCAGTATTGAGGAAGTTTGACTGATGGCTGCGGCTGCCTTTCCTTTAGGCTGTGTATTCAGCGCATAGCTGAGAAATTAAAAAATGAAAATAGTAGTGAGGTTTTTTTCGTTAATATAGAAAGAAGAATGATAGACCAAGCTTCCCTGTATTCCTGGAGACTCATTGATTGCTATACTGTACATAATGTACATATACTCTATGATAGCATTTCTAGTTGTTTTTGTTCCCTCTGGATTTGGTTGAAAATGCTGCTCATAGTCTTGTGAATTCTGTTGTTTTTTGGTGTCTGATTTTGGTGTCTGATTTGTCTGATTGTTTTTGGCAGCTTGCATCAAGCTGTAAACCCAACACTAACATATTATCATCTTATAATACAGTTAAACTATATAGCAAACAGAGCAGATTCAAAGATACATTAACATTTGATCCACTTTCTGATCACCTTTACACTTCTTTTAGCTTTGTTTTGGTCTCCACCAACTCTGGATGGAAAGATCTGGCTGTTTAGCTGCTAAATGCTCCACTCTGTTCACCAGCTAGATGTTAATTTTGTCTGTAGTCTGGTGCTGGGCAGGTTGAGTACAGTGGGTTCATCAGATCTTGTTAGTTGAAAACAGCTTCCTCCTGCACCTGGAAATTACACTGACAAGAGCGCTGAGAGTGAAAAAAAGTAAAGTTGTGGGCCATAAAACCAAGCTGACACTAAAATGCTCTGTAAAGCTGAGGGAACCTGCAGTCAGATGGTAATTATGTGTAGGTTTTTCACTATGAGTAAACCCCTTCACATGACAAGTACTCATTTGAAAAAATGATTATAAAAGAATAAATATTGTTGCTCTGTCTGGTGATTGTCGTCATTTTAAACTGCAAAGAATAGCTTGTGTCAGACTCTGCTTTGTTTAGTCAAGATTTATAAATTATTGGCTGATGAACCTGTTGCACATTCTTGCAAAACTTAAAAGATTTTACACAGCTTTTATGTACTTGGACTGCAGTTTGCAGTTGATATCGATATTAAATGTGCACAACACAACTTCTGTTGACCCAAGAAAAGTTCCCTGACTTGGCCTTTAGCACGTAGAGTCAACAATAAACCAACTGTGCTTTAAAATACTGTCTAAAGGAGGGTGTATAAAAGGAGACAAAAAGCACATTTGTCAGTCTAGACAGAGAAAACGAGGTAGAGAGAGATGGGATGACAGAGAACAGAGAGAGAGCTCTGCTGCTCTGTCTGCCGTCCCATGAGGATAGAGTGTCGAGGTGTTGAAATGGTCCATTGAGCCAGAATGTCAGCTATACACAGCAGATAGGACGGAGCACCGATCTGTCCACAGCTTACAGCCGCTGCACTGCTCTCCACCGCCTCCCACCCACCACCACGACACTTCAGGGCCAGTGGAAACCTCCCCACTGCACACACACAATGCACACACATGCTTTAACACTTCTGCAAAGACAAGGAAGCAGCCAAGTGCATACACATCAGTCTACAAGTAAATTCTAATATAAGTCAGTATGTTTTTTTGCCTGAAAATGAACCCGATTCCACTTTGCCCACACTTTGACACACAAAATCCATTGCCATTGTGAAGCATTCAAAGGAATCTGTTTCTCTGAAATGCCACGTGCTTAACAGAAAACGCATGGAAAGCCTTCACAAGGCCAACATTGTTCCTCAGGCCTGTTAAAATGCACATGGAGAGGAAAAAAACCCTACTGTAGCACTGTGGGTAAGAATTCAGGCCGCTGGCAGATAAGATCTTCAGAAGTGGGTGAACAAAAGTTGCTCCTGTTGTCCTGTTATTCATGAGGTGTATTGGTGTTAAATGTATACCACAGTGGCATTGTTTTTTGAGAAAAATAAGCAGTTTAAATATTTTGATCACATTGTTTTCACATTACAGTGTTTTGTGTTGCATAACAGGAACCTGCTAACCAGTTTTAACTGTAACACACTTAATCTTTAAATTCCTTCCCTGTATAAATAAAGGAAATGAGATGAAGTTAAAACGGAGGTTAGGTGATAAAAAGAACCAAAGCAGTAGGAGGCAATTTAACAGGAAACCAAAATACATGATAATTCAAGAGCACAATGTAAGCAGCTCAGAAGCACTGACATATTACTCAACTTCGCACAGAGTTGTGCAAGAAGCAAAACAGCACAGGGGAAAGAATGCAAAGCCAGATATCAATGGTCTGTTTAGCATTAACTCCCTAGAATTTGTAACATATTTTCATGGGAAACAGAGATGACTGACTGGTCTCATGCCACAGCAGACAGTACATGGCACTCTATATGAATGATGAAGATGTCGTATAAAGTGTCTGCAATGCTACACCATCAGTCCTGCAGAGTGGAAAGCTGCGCTGCAGGTCTAATGAGCAGAGAAACGGCTATGTGTTTGATGCACTCTGTTGATGATTGAGCTCCCACTAAAGCCCCAGCTAATTAAAAGTCACCACATTGTTGCAGGATAGAGCCAAAATAGCCTCCAGACCCAACTGCTTTTTGGAGTCAAACATGGCTGCCTTCTGGGGTTTTCAGTCAAGTGTGGAGAGACATTGGCTCTGTTTAGAATCACATACTAATGTACTGCATACAAGAGGCTGACTTTTTTTTGAGAATCTTGTGTGGGAATCCTGCAGAATGGTAGCCAATTTCACATTTATCATATGGCTGGGATAGGGTGGGAAAAAGTCAGCAGAAATGGGCAGGACAGGAATCATAATAACAATAGGGTCAGTTTTTAATATGCAGTTCTAATATGAGTGTATGTGGGAACGGGATGGGACAAGACAGGATTTCTTTTGTAGGAGTAGAATGGTACAAGAAGGAAAATCTAGCTACATTGAAGCCTGCCATTACCAGCAGATGTTTCACACTGAAGTATACTCAAGCAATATGTCTTCTCTTCATCACGACTGTATTGATCATATTTTCTGTCAGAGCTACTGTTGAATGAAAATTGTTCACTAAAAATGTAAATCAACATTACCTCTTCCACTAAATTTAATGTTGTCCAGCATTATTTTAAGGCAAATTAACATTATTAAATATTTAAGTGTTGAATATTTTCTCACTTGCACTTGTCTCTTAACCAACTCTTCAAATACTGTCGCTTTGTCTGTGGACCTACACGTCAAAATATGACATGCTAGGTACGCTCCTGCATCAATGTTGGACATTCAGGGACAGCATGTCAATTTGTACTTGTTACATGCATTGTGTCTTTTTCAAAATAAACACACAATTTAGGTAAACACTTCATTTTTAGCTTTATTTCCATATATTTAGACAACAAAAGCATGTGGTTAGGTTAAAAAAACATCATGGTTTGGCTTTAAATCAGTATGGTTGTTTAACGTAATGTAACATCAAGTGATATATTTCACTACTGTAGCATGCTACATATACTAGCACACTGCGTTGTTATTAAAATAACTCCATAGACTTTTAGTTTCACCTGGGTAACACAGAGTTTTTTTGACCCATTCAGCTTCCCTTCCCCCACCATATAAAGACTTTTTCATTATTTATACTATGGTTGTGTCAAAAACAGTTGCACCGCCTCAAAGGCTGTCTGACACCAAGGTTTACTGATGGCATAGAAGGCAACAGTATTTTCGGTAGTATGTGACAAGTTTGGAGTGAGAACAGGCTGTCTTAACTGTACCTTAACATCACTTACCATCATTCATAATTATTTTGTCCAACGGTCAGTCACTTTAACTGTCTGCCGCACAGTTGTTCACTTGACAGTCCAAAGCCTGTTTATTCTGGCTCACATTCATTTTATGTTAGCATATAGTTGTACCACAGCTGTGTCATAGACTATATAGAATACTGGATGTAGCTACCTTGATGTCACACATTGGTTTGTGGACTGCTGTTTTAAAGCTTCGAGTTCAGCATTTTGGCCGTTGCCATTTTGGTTATTTGGAGCTAGAAGTGACTAAATTTGGATGAAAGGATGAATCTGTGAAGGAGCGAGGGGTGGATCTGACTCATAGACTGTAGCGACATCTGGCACCTGAGACACCCGTCATTCAAGCAGCTACAGGGACCAAAACTGTATTTTCTACCAGGCTGTAAACATGTTTATTTCTGCTGTTAAGTTGGGCATTTTAACATGGGGGTCTATGAGGATTTTCTCGCCACTGGTGCCAGCCTCAAGTGGCCACTCAAGGAACTGCAGTTTTTGGTATTTCTGTGATGGCTTCAATTTTCAGCCCCAGAGGTTGCTGCTTGGTTGAATCCACAGAAAACAGTCACCTGGAGCACCTTTGGGCTCGTTGTTACAAATTTTGTTACAAAGTTAGCAAGTAGCTGGTGAGCATAGTGGAGTATTTAGCAACAAGCTAAAATATTATATTATATTTAATATTTAATATTATAATATTGGAGTTTAATTTACCAGGGTACCAGACAACACCACTACAAATGAATGCTAATGTTGCTATGTGTATGCTGGATGTGTAAACAAGCAACAATTGCTAATATGCCGTATCAACTTTATAAGGTGACAATATGTCAATGTTGTGTTTGCAGTTCAACTTCAAGGAGACTTGTAATGGTAATACCTGTAGCCTACTCAAGTGTATTTCTCACTTTTTACATTGTGGGACTGCTAATATTTGCTTGAGGAACAGTTCTGAATACATGTAGGTAAAGGGAGGAGGGAGAAGCTGGCAGCTGTTTATATTTTTTCACTCAATCAGTAGTCAGGTCACGTAAGCTCAGCAGGAATATTATGGTCACTGGTTCAGTTGAGGCAACAAGGAGAGTCGATGGCAGGGTATGCTATGTGCTCCTAGGATGATGGCTGATGGCCAAGCTCCTTTGTGTAAGCAAATGTAGCCAATGTATCAGAAAGGCGATAACAGTTCTTTCCATGCTGCTGTTGTTGCCACAGGCGGAGGCAGACCCCCAGGGTGTGACGTGCCCCTCAGCAACCCCGGACATGTCAGCTGAGTTCGCCTACCGTCCAGTGCATGGCAGAGCAAACACAGGAACCACATCAGAGCAGCTGAGCCAGGCCACAGTGCCCCTGTGTACTGGTTTGTTATTCTCCTCCAAAGGTTAATTACAGTGGGGCTTCAAAGAGCCGGCTGGCCATCTGCAAGGAATTTTGAAAGTTGAAGTCTGAAATTCCTGTCAGGCCAAACGAAAAAATAAACAGACCAATCAATCAGTGCACTGCTACATTACACACCCCTCCGTTGTGGTTTGTGGGGGGTAATGGCAAGTTAATGTCTTACTTAGAAAATAGCTTTTGACCGTGAGGGAGAGACTTGACACTTTCATAATCCAATCTGCAGCGTGGTTCATGTGACAAGGTTATGTGAGGACATATAACTGTACTGCACAAGCATAATTAATATGATATACAAATGTGCAGCTGGAAAGCATCTTTGTTGTAATGAAAACGTCTTCATTGTAGCACAGATTGACAGAGCAAAAGTTTAAGAGAAGATTGCAGTGGGCAGAGGGAGAGAGTCTTTGTAGAAGAACATAGCTGAATGAGAGCAAGAGACAAACAAAAAAAGAAAGTACAAGGGAAAGGGGAAGTTACAGGAATTCCTTTACACCTCCAACCCTCCACACAGCCATGATTTCTACCCCAAGCTGTGCAATAACTCTACAAGTGGCGACAGTGCATTTCAAGTCCTGCTGGCGTCCCTGGCAGCTCTCATTAGTGCTATGAATAGTCAGCTATTTGTGTTTGTGCAACTGAATCCTGGGCTTTTTATGACTGTTTACCATGGAGGGAATCTCGCTAAGAGCCCACCGCACTATTGGATGTCACAAATAAATGATATCCACTAGCAGAGCTGGGTCAGACAGTAGTTCAAAAAAGCATTTGTTTTCCCCTCCTCGGAGAGCCGCATGAGCAGTGCTTATTATATCAGCACATTTAAAATAGAGTCTGGTCAATCATAGGAGAGCATACCACATTGATTTAAAGGCCCAGTGTGGAGAATTTAGGGGGATATATTGTCGGAAATGGAATATAGTATAATAGGTATGTTTTCTCTAGTGTTTAATCACCTGAAAATAAGTATCATAGAGCGGGTCCTCACCCATGGAGTCCGCCATGTTGCACAGCCATGTTTCTACAGTAGCCCAGAGCGGACAAACCAAACACTGGCTCTAGATGGAGCCATCTGTACAAGCCATACATCATCAGAAAAATACTAATTTTTAACATGAAACTGCTTTATTCAGTGTGTTTACATGTTTAAATCACTAAGTCCTTTTGTTTTGGAGAGGAGGACACCTCTGCGGATAATTTGGCTCATGGTAAAAGCCTCCTGAATGTCTGTATCGGAAATAAGGTTAGCACACAATAAGTTATCAGCGAAAATAGGTGAGCACACATATGCAGGTGCAAGCAGTGTGCGATGAGCCAAACAGCATGGGAGAAACACTGACTTGGAATGTGAAATTACTTCATTCAGTATTTTTACTGGTTTAAATCACTTGGTCTGTTTGATTTGAAGAGGAGGAGACCTTTGCAGAAACCTTCAGGTCCTGGTAAAAATGTCCCGAATAATGAACAGGGAAATTCTAACCAGGAGACATTTCAACTGGTTGAAATCTGCAGTCCTCACTGCTAGACACCACTAAATCCCCTTAAATTGTACATACTGTTTCTTTAAAGTAGAGTCTAGTCAGTAAGAGCGCACACATTAATTTGAAATATACATCTCAGTCAAATTTTCTCACGCTGATTGCAATGCTCTGTATGACAAACTTATATAAACTGGAGCTGTGGGAAGTTTAAATAAACCAGAAGAAATATATGTGGATGCTGCTTGAACTCACTGGTCTGTTTGCCTCTCGTCGACTTTCCCAAACCTGCAAACCACTTCTGTTTATTCTAATGAGGCACAGAGGGCTGAAAGAGACGCATTAACTGGGTATAGTACTGCAGTACCGCTCAGTCTGTATTTATTATTCCAATATGGAGAACAGGCGTGTCTAATTGCTTCAACAGGTATATGTGTGTGTGTGTGTGTGTGTGTATGTGTGTGTGTGTGTGTTTGTGTCTCTGTCTTGACTGTGAGTACACAGGCTGAATTGAGAAGTGGGTCCTTTGCAGAGCTGCACAGCCAGCCTCACATGGTTTTAATGCTTCCTGCTTGTTGTTTTATGTGTCTACATTAAATGGAACCACATGCTATCAATGGACTTCTACACATGTTGAGGAAATATTCGGCCTTGAAAACGTTAGGCCCATTTAGTTCGACAACCCGACTGGGGAAATCAATAAATGAATCAATGGAAGTGTAGGCATCACCGCTGCAGCCATTAAACACTCCTAAAAACTTGGTGAGCCTAAAAGGTCTTTCTGTGCCTCGAGGGGCCGACAGGCAGGACTCATTTGCAGTATCTACGTCAGAGGCAGAGTTTTTGCGCAAGCCGGGGTGTGGTTCAGTGACATGTGACGGCCTGGACGACGCAGGTGTCACGTTTGTTGTGTGAGTCACAGTCTGCATACTTATCCATGCAGCCACCCTAACGCAGCAGCTCAGTGGTGTGTGTCAAGCACCCACTGAAAAAAATTAGACCTGCTGAGCCACCACACTCCCTACATGCTTGTGCTAGCATGTTTTACATGCACAGTCATACACACGCTGTCAAATTGTGCGTAGCAATGAGCAGCAATCCAACCGCATGATGATGATGACTTGCCCTGTAAGACGCAACATTCCTGTCAGTGCAAAAAAAATTACATGACGCTCACAAATTAACAGGAAAATTGGCAGGTGTGTGTTTAACAGTAATTGTTTTCCATCTGAGCAGAACTTTGACTTTGAACTAATCTGCGATGCTATGACTAACTACAAACATTAAGGTTAGAGGAACAGTAGAACATTTTGGGAAAAAACACTTGTTTGCTGTCTCTAAAGAATAATTTGACACTATGAGAATCACGCTTATTTGCTTTTATGGCAAGAGTTAGATGAGAAGATAAATAACACTCTCATAGCTATATGCTAAATATTGAAGTTACAGACAGCAGTCGGGTAGCTTAGCGTAGCTTAGCTTAGCATAAGACTCTAGTCATCCTGGCTCCATTCAAATGTAATTAAATCAGCTAACATTTCAAACGCCTCATAATGAATACATTTTACCTCATTTGTTCAATGCGTACATTAACTGAAGTGTCAGAAATGACAAGTTGGGAATTTACGGAGGTAAATGTGCAGAGCAGTGGCTTCTTAGAGTTTCTGCTGGTTGCTTGGCAACCTTACAGTGGCGAAAAGAGTCAAGGAAGTCACTGCTCCCAGTCAAGGAATAAGAGCAAAGCTTGGTCAGTTGTTTTGCTAAGCTAAGCTATGTTTACTATCTTTTGGCTCCAGCTTCACACTGTATTGAATGGGCACTTTCTCAGCAAGACAGCAAATAAGTTACTCTTAACATCAATTGTTCGCCTGTGCAATTAATTAAAGCCAGGAAAGAGACAGGTGGGACATTTGTGTCCAAGCTGAGCTCAAAAACTGGAACAAGGGGGAAATTGCCAAGACCGCATCTTTAACCGCCTGGAAAACATGAGGTTGGGCGCTGGATGCTACTTGTGTGCCCACTCTGTGACAACTTTCAAGTGCAAAAAGGCAGATTGGGTCTTAAGTTGCCAAGCCACCATAATCATCACTTCATCACAGCCTGCTTTCCAGAAATCCAGAGTCTGGAGCCATTCTTTTAGACATTGTTTTTTAAGTGTGTATTAAGTCTAAAATATTGTCGTGGAACAGAACGTAAAGCTGCACTAAGATGATCAACTTCTTCTCCATATTTACAGTAGACTATATAGATATACAGGAGAAAGGAAAGGTATGTCGTGGCTGTGACTGGTTATGCCTCATCACATGGCAGCGGTGTGCATTGCTGGGTTCCAAAAGTTGAACTTTATTTATCTTAGGGTGCAGCCTTTTTGCCCTTAAAAACAGGCGCTTGGGAAAGATTGTGTGCCATGGCGATATCACTCTCACTTTTGAGCGCACCCCGACATGTCTACATTGAAAACGATGCATTTGAGAGTGCAAAAAGCGCAAAATATATACAAGCCCTTAAAAATGTCACATTGTTCCATTGTTCATTGTTCACTATGGAGTGAACCCCCTTAAATAATGCCTCTCTCTACTTTAGGAAAGATGTGAACACAGACTGTGATACAGTAAAAAAAAAAATCTCTGAAGGAGCAGGACAATCTCTGTGCTCTCCTGGGCTTCTTATCAATTATCACATTGTCAACTCAGTTCAGATAAATCACTGTGGACAAGATACAGCTATCACCCCCTCAGCCGCACCCTCAGGAGGAGATTTCAGTGACTTGGCAGTGGAGGAGGGATGGTTTTAAATATATCCATCAGCAGCATCAGTAGTAAATCTTCATCGTGTTTATGGCCTCCCAGTGCTGAGGGAGCAGAGGGGCAAGAATGTATCCCTCAAAAATCCCTTGACTCACCAGTTTCCTGCTATGGCTCTTTTAGTGTGGGGGTGTGGCCTAAAATGCAAAACTCTCCCTAAGTTGATCATGTGAATGCAAATACTAACAAATTTAAATGCAAACAACTGAACGTAGCCTGAGAACCAGACAAATCTGCGGGTTCATGTTTTATTTGCTCTGGTAGATGACTCTGCTCCCCCTCCCGCCCAGACAGAGTTCCAGCCGGAGCTCACCCAATCACATTTATCTGATATGGGGTGTGTTTGATATGGGATGACTGACAACTTTCACAACTTTTCACACTTAATGGAGTGTACATGATGGTGTTGTTTTTCTGCAGGGGACACAACTGAGCATAAACCCAGGTTAGTTAAGGGGAGCAACCAAGATGGCTGCAGACATACTAATGATACACCCTCACAGCTCATCTCTGCACGCTGTTGTCTATCTACATTGTTCTGTCGCACAGCGGTACATAGTTGTTCTGATTGGTTGTAGGTCCATCCGGTTGCATGACACATTTTGGTCTATGGCCATTGATAATGCCCCTTGAAAATCAAAATAAACTGAGAGGTCCTGAACTCATTTGCATTTGCGAATTGGTCTTGGGAATGCAGTCTACTGTGAAATATCTTTGAGTAGAACAATGTAAAAAAAAATGCAGGGAAAAGTACCCATGTAGCATTTGGCTCAGTGATGCTTTTCTGTTCACTTCCCTCCCATTAACAGTTTTGACCGACAAAGTGAATTCATTTCTATGGAAACACGACCTTGCCGGTCTCCACAGCTTGGTTAGAAAAGTACTTGTTAAAGGAATAAAGCATCATTTTGGAAATCACACGTATTTACTTTCTTTCCAAGACTTAGATGAGAAGATTGATAGCACACTTTCATCTGGCTGTTAAATGTGGAGCTGGAGCCAGGAGACAGTTAGCTTAGCTTAGCATAAAGACTGGAAACAGGGTGAAACAGCTAGTCTGGCTCTGTCCAGAGGAGACTCACTCAAAATCACTGCTCCTTGCCAAGAAATAGCCCGGCGCATAACACCCCATAAAACCACAACATTCCGTTTTTACACTTAATTTTCTGTACAACAAAAACATTTCAGTAACAAAAACACTGACAAATCTATGTCAGAGTTTTATACACTGTTGTAGTGACTGATTTGTATGACGATGATTAAAAGCCTTCAATAATGTCAAATAAAAACGAGTTGACAATTGACAATTTTTCATTTTTATTATGACAACTGCAGTGTATGGATGAGTTGCTTAAATAAGAGTGTGAGTGAGACACAGCACATTCAGTGTTTTAGACTTTACAACACATGAGGTTGTAGGGCTGAGGTGAGACCACCACTGGAGATAAGTGCCACCACTTCCCTTACTCCTGTCCACAAAAATGTTCATAAGGACTTTAAATTACACAGAGCATGCAAATGAAGTGCTCCAAAAGTCTTATGTACAAACACCAGGCAGCCTAAATACTGTGCAATATGCTCTAATATAGCTGTCAAGGCATATTACACAGTTGCCTGTTAACTTCTAAAAACTACTGATTAAGTGCGATTACATGCAGCAGGCAGGTTGAGGATTTGAGAGTTGATTTACAGGGACAAGAAGTAAAGCGCAGACCCACCACGTTAACACACTGAGTCTGAATCTGGCCTGAATCTGGTGAACTTGATCTCTTTTCTGTCATCATGTAACTCCCCATAGTGCACAGAAATGCCTTCAAGATCATTTTTCTAACTAAAAGAATACTTCTCTGGAAGAAAAATGCTGGAGAGTCACATGAAAACGAAGGAGGGAATGTGCTGACTCCAAAAACCTCTCATCTCAAACCTCAAGTGCCATGATAACTCTCAATCTGTCAGTCAGCAGCCTGGAGCCCTGGAGTTTAAGTGTCTTCAAGTTACAACTGAAATGCAATATTTCACAAGCAGCACAATGCATTCAACACGATGGTAAACGCAGTGTGATACAGCGATGACACAGATGAGGGGAACTAAAATCATAATAAGACGCCCACATGACAAAACAACCCAGACTCCCACTGTGGCTATAAATCACTTTTTAATCAGACAAAGAAGAAAAATGAACATCCCATGCCAACAACTGCACATTAAATTCATTAACCGAGTTCTTACAGTAGGGCAGCACATAAAGAGTGGCATTTAAAAAGTCATTTCTAATTCCATTGAACATAAAACTGAGCTGGCGTTTGAACTCCACCCCGTCCCATTTTCTTTGCGGTATTTTGGGCTTTGTGAGGGACAAAAGCGGCCTGTGAAAATGGATCGGGGGGAAATGGACCAGTTGGCTCACAGTGCAGAGCAGCGAATAGAAACACATCGTTCCAAATCCCTCCTCTTCAGCTCAATAGGGCCCCCGGTTTAACGGCAGAGTTGCACTTGCCACAGCATTCAAGGATCTTTATGGCTTACATATGCACAAATCTCATTATGACTTCCCTCTCTGGATGCTCAGGGGCTAATGGATACAGCCAATGTGAAAATATTACCATTGTGGAGGGAAATGACCCGTGAAGGGCTGACTAGGAAACAGCTTTCTCAGTTTTGTCTGATGTGCTGTACCCCGTCTTGTTGGACAGTGTAAAGAAGCCGAAGGAGGCAGCAGCTGTATGTCTGCTGCTGTTGGCTGGCCAACAGGTCAGTCAGGGTCAGCGTGGACTAGTGGGACAGTGGTTAGGACGTGACCTCAGTCCAGCCACACACAGCTGAACAGATTCGCTGCCAAAACCAGGCTGAAGCTCAAGTTTGAACCCTCATATCCTGTGTAAAAATGGGCCACAGTAGCATCTCCTACTCCCTTCATCACTGCAGGATAAATTCTAGGAAACTAAATTGCAGCGGTTTGTCTAGACGGGACACCAGAGGATCGAGTTCCAACCAGGTTGAAAAATATTTCCAGAATATTCTTGGCTTTTTTAAAGTTGGTGTACCAGATGTTTTGCTACTGTGTGTGTATATTGGAATATGCGCCAGAAAGGGGCCAATAGCATTCTTGTCAGTGACTCATATGTTTCTGTAGCTGGCACTTGTTGCGGGAACTCCACCTATCTGGTGTCGCCAGCAGATTAAAGATAACAAATATGTTGTTTCCCCTGTGAGTCAGACTATGTGGGCTGCTAAGTCTAAATCAGACTGGCAGTATACATGACTGACCTGCTTTTTTGTAGCAGCCACAAACTGCTGTATACGTTTCACCGGATCACAGTCCTTCCTCCCAACAAAGTTCAGCCCCTTTTAACCACCAAGATATCCTTCACATACAGCACACATTCATGTTCAGCTGCTGTGGGGAATACTCCAGTAAAGAGTGAAGGGATTAAATGATATTGATTAGTGGGAAAAACAGTCAACATATAATTACATTGTAATAGGCTACTATTGATACACTGGCACCAATATGAAACACAGTTTTTCCATAGTCATTATTTTGTATTGTACTTTTAGTAAATTAATTTGACACCTGATCATTCCTGCTTTTTGAATACTGATTTTACTGGTTTTGTAGGTATCTGTTTTTTTTTTTTTATCAGTTATTGTTATATATTGTATGTGTTTGTCACTGCGTATTGTCGTCCTGTTGATTTAATGCAACATATTATGATAGTATTGTGACTTATGGATTCCCACATCCACTATCTAAACTCTAAATTCTAAACACTTCTGTTTCCTTCTTTGTGTTTTTATTTTCCACTCCCCTTTCTCTCAACTGTCCTCACACTTTACTGACATCAAAGAAAAAAAGATTATCTTATTGTTGATCCGTCTTGAAGGGATACACCAGATACAGTCTAGATACAGTCTAGAGTGTTGTGGTGTGAGGTGCCATGTGTTTGAGAGATCTGCTGTAGAGATGTCCGCCTTCTCTCCAATGTAATAGAACTAGATAGCACTCGGTTTGTGGTGCTCAAAGCACCAAGAATACTTTTGAAAAACTCAATAGCAATGTCTCTTTGCAGAAATCATGACTCGGTTACTCAAGATAATCCACAGACCTTGTTGTGCACAGTTTCCTGCAGGAACTATTTTCTTTCTACCTAAGAGGAGAACGTTAATTGAATTCTCTTCGGCTGAGCTGCAAAGTTGACTAGCTCAGTGATTCTAGATTACGTTTATATGCATCTCTTTGCAGAATAGTAATCCCAACCTTAGCCTGCTCTCCTGGGTAAAACAAATCTCGCTACTAATAAGAATTAGCCAAGTAGAATAGGATTAAATAAGATAAATTAGTTACACACAGGCAGCTGCAGGATGATGAAGTCAGCTTTGTTTTTATTCTGATGTGTTTACTAAGTATTTAATAATTGCTTATAGTACCTTCCTCAAAGAACATGATGTGAGGGACTGATATGAGTAATGAGAGGAGTGCTGTTATTTTTAGGGGCGCTGACTGTGAAACACCCTGCACTATAATCAATTGAAATTAAGCAAAGAATCTTTCAGCGATGAGCAACTGATTAATGTAGAATTAAAAAATCAGATTTTATTTATGCAAAGCAAAAGCAAATGCACCAATTACTTACCTTACATACACACTACTGTACATTTCTGAGCTCAGTGGAAAAGAGGTGGATGTTATTATGTTGTATATGTGTGCAAGAGTGCAATTTTATTCAGTCTAACAAGTTGTGGCAAGAGCGTTTGGTGTGGCACTGTGAATACGCCCACTCCGTATGTCTTAGTCTGTTGCCTTTCTATGTGCCCTAGTGTTAATGTGTGTGTGTGTGTGTGTGTGTGTGTGTGTACAAGTTGAGACACGGGCATCTAAACACAGGCTGTTTACCCACAGCGGTGTTGAGCAACAGCTCAGAGATGTGTGTATGTGTGTGCGTGCATGAATGAATACGTTGCGGAGTGTGTCCCCAGGCCAGACAGCGGCTGCAGAGAACAAGAATCTCTGTCAGCGTGTGTCACGACAGACAAGCCTGATTCACAAGTCTGCCATCAACAAGAGCCCTCAGGCACTTTAAACGCTGATCAATGCTCTAATCATTTACAGTCTATATCTGACTTTTCAAAAGATTCACATCTCAGACATAGTGATTCTCGATGTGATGGTAAAATTACCTTTTGAAGAGGTGAAGAGGTTTTTACTTTGGATCTCTGAGCTGAGAATATAATGGGGAAAAATGTGAGGAATTTACTTTCCTTTCATGTTGTTACTTGGCTTTTCCAGACACCATCAGTCCTCCATGCAACTGTACAGCAGAGCTTTGAAACTGCCTCTGCACCCTTTCTCTGTCAGATGACAAACAAGAGAAGTTTGGCATGTGCTGGAAACCACAGATGGACACACAGATCTTCACTAGTGAGCCTGCCTCCTTATATGGCCACCCACTTCACATGACATGACATTGCCAGGAAGACAGAGAGCAAGGAAGGAAGCGTCAATCAGTGGAAAGAGGTCCATCTCCAGGAGTTCAGAGGTCAGCACTTCACTGAAGAGGTAATGTCAGACTGAAGATGGAAAAAGAAGCAGCGGGGGCGTGGGCAGAGACAGAGAGAAAGTGTGTGAGTAGGTGAGTGAGTAAGTGAATGACTGAGTGAAACTGAGTGACTTTGAATGATGATGAAAGAATCTGAGATGGAGGAGGGTAAAAGTAGGACACTGCGTGGTGTGACTACGACTCATCATGAAGATGAAATGAAACGTGACTTCTCACTCTTTGTGGTAGGAAATACACAAACATCCTATAGCATGTTTTTCATGCTTTGGTTGCAATGTCAATGCGAGCCTGTGTTTTCCTAAATTTAGACCACATTTCCTATAAATCCAGCTTCCAGAGTTTCTTTGCAAGATCAAGAATGAGCCTCCCCACACAAAAGACTTCCTGAACGTCTCACCCAGGATGCTCAACAAGTTGGAAACACATGTACGCCGTTGACACTGCAGAAAGAACACATGGACAGCAGTTTGTACCCCTGGAAACCAGCCGAGCCAGGAAGTGCTCCGTCACCAGGGTGCAGACGGTCCTCCACAGCAGATCCTCTGACCTCTGGGGAGTATAGAAGCTCCTGGGAACTGCCCCTTGTTCACCCAGCACCTCTGTAACTGGTGCTCAGTTTTGTCTTTCAGGACTCTGCAGAGACAGAGAAATGGTGTAGGGGGGGCATGATAATGTTGATTGCTTCTGACAGAGGCACTGAGAGTGATTATAGATCTACAATACTGCATGTAACATTGTACCCAGTGAGTATGAAGAATTTGGCAAGACTCAGATCATACTGTTTTAGTTATTCCACTCCAAGTCAGTGGTGGCTTTCTTGAAACAAAGGAAAACATCCGAACAGGTAGGATTTTATTTAAACCCCCTTTATTTAACATTTATAACTAATATATAAGCAATTAATAAATGGCTTATAACACACTATAATGTATTAGTAAGCAGATAAAAGTGCATTTGAACTGTCTCTTTATGTATTTGTATACATATAACTTGTCCTTTGAATTATGCTATGCAGTTTCAAATGTGTTTTATTTGAGCATGTTGACATTTAACCATATAAATGAGCAAGTGCTTCCATCACACTTCTGTCACAATGCTGAGTTTAGGTAACAGAGGTAAGAAAATGAGTGCCCAAATCTTGTCAAAATATGAGTTTGTCGGTAAGAGTGTAGCTTATGTTTCTAGGTGTAGTGTGTTCGTAAGGTTGCTGTATCACATCTTTGCAGTGGGGACTTCTTTCTTTTTCCAGTGCACAAGAAGCAGTTTCTTTGCAATAATGAGACTATAGGATATGGAACATTGCTGGGTGTTGCTTCATTTTCATCACACATTCCTAGAATGTGTGATGAAAATGAAGCAACACACACATTCCTAGAATAATAATGAGTGGTTCTGATTCTAGCTGAATTTGAAGTATTTTAGATATTAGTTTGTATATAGTGATCCAATAGGTCTTAAATTTGGGCCACAGAGCAAAACTGTGGAGTGGTTTGTTGTTTGTTAAAAGGCATCTGTCACAAGTGGGAGAGATTTCAGGGTCTATTCTGTGTAACTTCTCTTTGGAGTAGTGACGACAGTGTAGAATTTTAAATTAAGTTAAACCGGGCAGAGTCTCTGCAGAAAGAAAAACATCGTCAAACACATCTAATGAGTCATGATTGAGAGGGATTAGTTCTGTATCAGTTTATACTTTGTTTTTTACGAAAATCCAACTTAAGTATTCATAGGTATGTAAACAGTTAAAGCAAGACTATGTCAATTTTGCTAAACAGCTTCCTCTGCAGCTACAAGTGACTATTATGAGATAAAATCTAGCCTTTAGCTAAACTGCTAAGCTGTTGTAACAACACGAGTTGAGACTTGTGGATAAAGTCAGCAATTACCTTACATTTACCACCATTAGCCACCATAAGCTAACAGTCATAGACAGTATGAATAGTTTTGATACAGGTATAACAATTTAAATCAGCCTGTTAGTAAACTGTACATGGTATAAACTGTTAAGAAATTCTTTATAATACACTGTATGTTCTTGTAAGGCATTAAAAAATCAACAATTTGTAATTTTACTATACAGTAGATGGTTTTTTATATTCATTTTATTTATTATGTTATTTAATTTTTTTGCTATTTCTGAGAATGTAAAGAGTACTCTGTTGTTAAATTTCAGTTGTAATGGCAAAAATCAATCAAAATCTACACTGAAAAAAAAAAAGGTTTTACCTTAAACCAGGGCATTACAAACAATTTTACACCTACCTACAAATGATTCATACATGTTGCTTAATACTTTAATATACTCACTGAAATTCATTAAGCTATCCACATTAATACACAGGCTGAACTACTAATGAAGCATGACTAAGTGATGCATTAAAATTTGAATTATTTCCAACGCACTATATCGTAATTGTAAACACAAATAAGAACCCATTAGAAAACACTGCTGACTGACTTCATTAAACAGTTTGAGAGGATTTAAAGTAATCTTAAAAAGCCATAAAGACTGTTTGCCACCGACACTCCCAGTCACTGGATACAGAACCAATAATAATAACAATAACATTCACATTAACTTTTAAATAAATGTTTGTTTTGTGTAATGAGAAAGAAAATGATCAATCATCAGTTATTACAGTGTAATCGCTTTAAGTCTATATGTCAACCTTTCAAAATAAAGGCTCATCACATCGGCTTAGTGTGCAAACATAAACTAAAGCTTATGGTTTTTCGCACACACACACACACACACACACACACACACACACACACACACACACACACACTGAAGCTGGGGGAATTCCTTAAATAACATTCAGGTCAAAGCAGACATGGGTGGTCCACGTTTGTCATTATATCCCTGCAGGCAAGAAGGCAAACACAAAGCACCATGGGAAACGCAACCTCCCCTGATGGCAGAGCACTAGAGCTGCTCTCAGTCTGGCAGAAGACAAGTCATGAACTCTGAGTGAAGCACAAATCACTGGGAGATAGAAGTTTGGTGTATCAACCAGCCAGAGATCAAACTATCCCCCAGGGCAGAGCAGACTTAACAGAGAGGAAGCTCCATGGTGAAAAAATATTGCCGAGAATAAATCCCTCTGACACTGGAGAGGAAGTCACAGCTTGTTTGTTCTTCCTACAGCGTAGACTGAATCACTTGGGTCTAATTGCAGGGTAATAAATATTATGTTACTGTGGTGAGCTGCTGTCACGTTGACATTGATCTCAAACTGTTGCATTTGATTGTGTGTCTTGAACTACCTGTGCAAGGCTAACACAAACCCAAACCACAGTCCTGAGTAAATACTGTGAACAAACAGGCAGGGCTGTTGTCAGGACCTGAGATTCGGACTTGTTTATGCTTTAAAGGCACAGAGAGCAGGGCAAAGGGCAGGGCCTTTTCTCTCTAAGTGTACAGATGAATGCCTCTCAATGGAGATGAATGGGACAAGTAACATAAACAGCTCTTATCTCGTCGTCCTTTACCCCTGCCTGACCTTTCTTGTCTTCATCGACTCAGCTCACATGGCTGTGTTTGCTGCCCCGCTGAGCCTGGCTCTCCCTGTGACCACTGTACACCTTGTTTAGTCAATAAATAACGATGAGAATCGACAAACTGACACAAAGCACAGATTGTATCTCTGTCCACATTACATTTTTCTCAGGGCAGATACTGTTGACACTCCCACTCCCTGGTATTTGTCTGACAGATCTGTGACTCAACTGCACCAACTGAATCTAAACCAGCGTCTGACTATTGACTGTCAGCGCACTAAGTCGATTTTTTAGTGACGTTTCATGTGTTTAAATGACCTCTGCATATTTACCCAAGCAGAATATAGACACACACATATATATAGATATACACACACACACGTGGTCCGAGCATGTCCGTAAATACAGTCAGTCTCATTTCTGGCTGCTAAACAAACCCATTGTCGTGTTTACCTATTGACTGTTCACACAAAGCTGTAAGGAAGTGAAAATGTCAGAGGAAGCTGCGTGCAGGTGAATCACTGATTACAGCTGAGAGTGGATGAGCTACTAGCATGCAAGGCCAACAGCTGTGGAGCCTCGGGGAGGTCTCAGTAAGGAGGTCACAGAGTGTGCAGGCTGCACTGAGCTACACACCACCGGATCAGTGGCAATGATTTGTAACTGTTGAAACTGAAAAGCATGCAGACAACAATTTTATCACCCCAAGACGCTCACGATTATTCACATGCAGCTTATAGAAACATGTTAGATTGAAACTAATACAAACTAAACCATGAATGCTGTGAAACAGGCTTTAATACTAACAAACAGACAGATATACAAATACAAATATTACACTGGAGCTTTTGTTGTTAATCCTAACAAAAACTTCTTCTTCAGTTTACTCCATGAAATGTAGAATTGCTTCCTACAGACAGACTACAGTCGTACTGGCAACTCTGTGGAACTCTACGTAGGCTGCATAATACTAATGTCAACATACTAACATGCTTACAATGTCAATTGATGCTAACATACAGGAGGTATAATGCTGCATTCTGTTTACTAAATCAGAGGTCTGAGCTGGGAATGAGGTCGTATCCTAGTTGATCCTGCTGCAGTATAAGTCAGAAAACCAAGATGTTGTTAGCATTACTAGTTGATATCACTGAATTGTTCTGTATTTTTCATATACAAATAGCGTAGTAGCATTACCTGGATAAAAGCTGGACAGGACTGTGTGTAAGACTGTTTTAATGAGACACAAATAAAACAGAAGTGCTAATACACAGTATGTTACTACAGCTTTCAGTGCTGTTGATGTGTGGAGCAGCCATATTGGATTTTGTAGTTGGGATTGGTGAGGTTCCTCCAACTTTCCCAGTTGGAAGTCTGACTTTCAGAGGTGTTCCAGCTGAAATTTCCAACTGGGAACTCACTGACTTCCTGTTGCAAATGGAACGCAGTATAATGTTTACCATGTTCCCCTTTTAGTTTAGTGCATTGGCATGCTAACGTTTGTTAATTAGCATGAACATAAAGTACAGCTGAGGCTGGGGAGTCTCAAGTTTGGAAATGTTTTGGTGAAATGAAGACAATTCTTCCAGTTAGTTAGTGAGTGTAGCTTAAATTGTTTCTTTACATTTGGTCCTTGAGTTTTGTTACTTGAAGGGTTTTCCATTAAGCTACTAACTGTTTGTATGTGAAACCAGACACCCACTAGACACTTGAGTGAATAGTATAACTAGACTGAAATAATAGTTAATCATATTAGCTTAATGTAGGTCAACTGTATCACTTCAGCAAACTAACATTTGATAAACAAAATATTAAAATTATTACACCAAACTGGCACGTTACTTTCAAAGCAGTGTAAGGCTTGATGTCAGGAGGCAAGTAAATAAAATTATCTAATGTGCATGGTCACAAATGTATCAATATACTTTGCGTACATGACAAGAGTAATATCACAGACATTATAACCCAGTGAACCATTTTATAGGCAGTCCTTTAGAGCTGTTTTCAGGTCTAATGTGGTCTGGTGATGTTGAAATTGGTGGCAGCATTGGCTCATCTATCTCTGTATAAAAAGAGATTGGGAAAAGAGGGAGGAAAAAAGTTTTGGTGGTGATTGAGAGGGAGTTACAGACTCTTACAGACAGTCTTCTCCATCCAAGCAGGGGTCTCCACACATTAAAACCAGATGCAGCCAGGCTCCAGAGAAGTGAGGTGCATTATGGATTGAACTGGAAGGTCTGGATGGCATATTTAGAGTCTGTCAGGCTCATCCATCATCGAGTCAAAGCATGCTCATAACTCTTTTTAAAACAGGCCAATAAGAACAGACCAGAGGTGTGAGGGTCACGTGAGAAGGCTGAACAAGCATCTAGTGTTTATGTGTACATTGTGTGAAAAGCAAACTGGAGAATAGTCACCTATCTGCGAGATGGAGACGATTCATGGCTTGAAGTCTGAAGAAGAGCGTTGTGTGTGGAAACCACAGTGACGTCCCCGTCGGCTCAAAACAACCTCCCTGCCAAGGCTGGCCTCTCTGTGGTTTGTTTACATTGAGAGCTATTCCAGACGTCCCATGCACACGCCAACGTGCACGGCACACTGCACACCTCAAGAAACTATGTGTACCTCAGACTGAAAACACAGACTTGAAAAATCGGTCATGGGGGTGAAATGAGTGTACTCTTTCTGTCTGTCTGTTTGTCTCACTCGATTTCTTGCATGCAAACAAACACACACAGTCTCATACACAAACACACACACACACCTGTATTACCCCCCCTTCTTTTCCAGACACAGTTCGCACAGCTGGCTTGGCAACGTTATGTGAATGCAGCGAGACCAAGCCAGAGAGTTCTGCAGATCAGGAATGTGTGTGTGTGCGTGTGTGTGTGAATTTCTGCGTCTATGCACAAAAACATGTTTGTGTTCTCATGTTTTTGTGTGTGTGTGTGTGTGTGTGTGTGTGTGTGTGTGTGTGTGTGTGTGTGTGTGGCAGGATGTGAGTGATTGCCCTATGAGGGGGAAGGATGATGGAGCACTAAAAAATGAATCATCAGCAGACGGCTTGGCTGTCCTCCTCCTCTGTGTCTGCCTCAAAGCCTCCTGGGATCTCAAAGCTCTCAGGAACAGAATCCTGATTGCAGAACTCTTCAATCAACTCCCACATAATGGGGATGCATCCGCTTGGCCAAATGGTAAAGGTGTCTGTTTCAGACCTACCATCCATAATGGAGAGGTCATAGGTTTAATACACAGTGTCAAAGCAACTTTACTGAATGACTGAGGAGGATAAAGCAGGTATGCAGGCAGCTATCTCCAAAATTAATGATTTTGAAAGAATAATTAATCTCCCTGACCTGTGATGGATGAGAGCACACGGAGAAAACATCAACTGAACCTGGTCAAAATATGACTTTATGTTTGTTTGCAAAAACTGTGACCAGTTTGGTGATATACTCACTCCCTCGTGATACAAAACAGGTATTGCTAATACCCAGAGTGAAACCCAAGGTGATGCATGCTGACACATGCACAATATAAAACAAACAACATAAAAATGTCTGGGATGAATTAAAAAAACTGCCTTTCTGTGTGTGAATGTTGTCACATGAGACATGGAGATATGAACATGTGAAAGACACTGCATGTTACAGTAAAACTGACATGTGTCCAGCACATGCTCTGAATAAACATGGAGTTAATAATGTGACTTTTTTTGTAAAGATAAGCAGTTTTCATCAAGTGATAAACACCAGTGTTGTGATACTAACAACAGACCAGCCTGTCTGTCTTTGTCAATTTAACACTGTCTTGTTGCTATGCTTCTGTCCAGTTCGTCTGTTTTACTTTGTTTTGAGGTTTCTATCCATGCACTCAGTTTGGTTTTATTTGGCCACATTTTGAGATTTCTCCCCCATATTGCGGGCCTCACAACATTAAACAACACTAAAAGGCTGTCCACACCAAGAACAATAACTATAATGATCACGATGTGAGCACCCACACTGATGAATGACAATGAATGACATGGTTCTGTAAACTGTGGCACCAAGCACACGCTGTGTCAGCACCTTAGGAAATGATTGGCTATCAGCGTTTCTGTCAAAAGTGATTCCAACAATATTGTTTGCCACTGTCATTGTCCTTATAGCTATGGGGTGGACTTTGCCACTTGTGTTAGAAGGATGTTGAAAACAATTTATTTATACTTATTGTTATAAGGCATTTTTGGACCTGAGGAACTAAAAAAAATAAAAATGAATGAATGACAAACAGACTGACAGTGAAATCCAGCCTTTACTGAGCATGACAGTGGAAATACAATATGATTTTGACAAGCAAAAGTGATGTTGCTATACCAACCACTGGCTGATTTACAGTATATCACTTTAGAGTTAATATCAACGATGCGAACGTAAACAGAAAAAAAGTCCTTGAAGGTATAGAGTTCTTGGTGGAGCTCCCAAGTGGCCACTTCCTGTCAGGGAGTTCCCACAACTGTTTGGTCCGAAAACACCTTACAGGTATTGTTCTTGTTCTAGATGGCCTTTAAGACTTTCCAGCCATGCTAGCTAGTCTGCTAGCTGTAGTCTACTTAACAACAGTGGAGCATGCTAATGCGCTTACAATGACAATACTAACATAATGACGTGTAGCGGGTACCGTTTAATATTCGCCATCTTAGTTTAGCATGTTAGCATGCTAATATTTGCTCATAAGCCTGACAGGAAAACAAACTGTATGTTTTGCAGTAGGCAATTTGGTCATAAACCAAAAATAAAGCAAAAATTCTTACAATGCTCCTCTGTAGAAAATGAACGGCACTGCTAGCGTGGCTTAAAATTATATTCAAACAAGCGCAAATATGCAATAGCTGTGACCACGTACAGGCATCCATCCACACGTTGCCCCTTTTTGCCAGTTAGCATCAACAGTTAATCAGCTGTCATTTGGTTCGTGACCAGTCGTTCCACATAATCATGGGTAAGTCTGTGCAATGCTGTCTACTCTTTTCCAATTAAAGTAGCTAGCGCTAGTTCCAAAAGTCATTAAAAGTTGCCAGATGACATCACATGCTCATTTGCATATTGGTGGCATCATCGTACATTAATGGATTCAATACATAAATCCTCATGAAAATGTTTAAATGGCCTGGGAGCTATCATGCTTATACTATAGTGCACCCACACCTCCAATCCATAGAGCAAGAGCATCAATGTGACCATAAAAACTCACGACAACTGAACTCCTGGGGCAAATGGCGTTACCTCCTCCTGCCTGTCCCACACCTACTACATGAAGGATAGAGGAAAGAAGGGGGTAGACGTTCCCGCACTGACGGCGGAGAGTTGTGGACTGATTACTCTGAACAGCATGCACAGGAATGAATTACAACACAACATTTTCCCCCTTTTTTTCCTGATGGTCTGAATAAGTCACTGAATTTGTTGCTAGTTGCTTCTTAAAAATAATGTTGTTAAGAGGGTCTGAAAAGTCACTAAATCTAGCGAGAAAGTGGACAAGTTGGCAACACTGAGTCAGTAAATTGCCCATTGCCACCCCCACACCAGTTAAGCCAATTGGCATGAACACAAACACACAGCTTCACACACACAAACACACACACACACTTGACCTTCAGACCTTCAGATATCAGCCTCCTAGGGAAAAGTTGTGACTGCCAAAGGGTGGGGAAATTTTTGTGGATCGACCAACCAACCAACCAACCAACCAACCAACCAACCAACCAACAGAATGACCTATAGAGCTGCTGGTTGCAGCTATAAATTAAACAGCTACATTTATTTATAGAAACAGTATCACAGTGACTCCACAGAAAACAGTCAGCTGCAGTTTTAAACATAAATACTTTCTATCAAAGAAAAAAATCCAATGGAAACTTTTGACGATTTAATGGAGACACTGATTCAGAGAGGAGATTTTAAATTTGTTTTAAATAAAATTCCTCAGTGCTGTAAGAGGCACAAATGACATTCTCTTCACCTTCACTGTATTGGGGTGGAGGCAAAATTATCAAAGATGGATACCTTAAAGGCTAAAAGAAGTAAAACCCAAACCATCTGTAATGCTATGTACCACCAAGTTAGTGTGCTTTGTTTTTTTGTCATTTGGGTGAACAGACCCTTTAATGTGTGCATGTACAGCAGAGCAGATGTTTAACCAAACCAACCCTATATGTATAAAATACCAAAATATTCCAGCATGGTCACTCTGGTCATGAGCTCTGTCTTTCCCCTCAGTGAGGCTGCAATTTTGCACGGCTTCCTGCCGGCGTGCTCACAGACATGCCTAAACCCACAAACATGCTCATCATCTGTGTCCCAGTATTTTATAGCTAATCTGTACCAGATCTCAGCACTAATCCCTCGAATGCCTGAGGATCAACATGATGGGCTCTTTAAGATGGACATGATGACACAAAAACACACCTGACGCAGGGGAACGCCAGTAAAACTCCCAGCGCCGCTCCGCAGCTTCCTGCTGCGGCTTCAAAACAATAACACAGAGGAGGGGAAAACAATTCTCAGCAAACAAGATTACAGCTGCACAAGCTTAACAGGCATGCAATTAAGTATATCTTTCAGACAACAAAGGCAAACAAAGAGTTATCTTAGTTTTTATGAGAACTGAAAAAACAAAAAACATCACGCATGATTTCCTGGCAATCTGTGGTAATCACCATGGAGAGCTGGTGGACCATCAAAGATACAATCAACCACTTAAGACACACAGTCAGCTCTGTGCAGCACTGCACTGGCTCTTATTTATGCTCTGATTTCCCTTTTGGCAGAGCTGCTGTTGGTAAGAGTAACTGTATGAACAGAGAGAACAGACGTTTGTGGAGGGAGCCATCAACAAGGATTCAATTCTTTCTCCTCTGCCTGCTGTGATGACTGCTGTCTGCTCATTTGTTCACTCAGGTCTGCTTTGTCTGCTCTGTGTGTAAGTATGTGTGTGTCTCTGTGTGCGTGCACCACCATACACTCATTTAGTAACTGCTGGATGCACAGCGTTCCCACCCATCTCCACCCAGTCCTGAAATACACCAGGCAGGATGGTTACAGACACACAGAGACACATATACACGCAGGCCTTGTGAAAAAATAACTGAAGTAATCCTTTAATAATCCTGTCAGTGACTAGATACTTTATGAACAAAACAAAAGTGCTCCACAGAGGCAGCCCACTGGTGATTTCTTAAATGACTGAAACTAAACAAGGATTGACATCAGGGAGGTTTTCTCACACAACAGGATTACATTGGAATAACATTGGGTAATTTCTGGATGATTTCTGAATGACTGTTCTGGGTTTTACTCAGTGCAGTCATCCAGCTAATGTGTAATTCTTTTGACGTCAAAAGATGAGCTTAGGCCTGAATAAAATGTGTCAACATAAATAATGAACAAGTTTATGCACAAAGAATAATATTCGTTGTTATGCAGATGATACAGTTTTGTATATCTGTGGAGCTTCTCTCTCAGATGTACTTCATAAACAGTCTGCCTGTGATATCTTGCAGTTTCAGCTCACTCGGGCTTGTGTTGAACTCAAAGATATTTTAAATATTGGGAAGACAAGTTGTTTTTTGGCTTGATTCTGGAACTTGAGACTTAGATTAGGGTTTTATTTTAGACACAAGACTTCTCTCTCTTTGAAGCCAGGATTAAATGATTGACGTCACCTTAACCACTTCATGACTGTGATGATTTGATGTACATGAATGCATCTGCACAATGCCTCAGAATGTTATACTCTGTTTTTTCTAGTGTTGTGAGAATTATAACCAAATTAAAAGCACTGACCCATCGTGGTTTCTATTACAGAGTTGGCTGACCATATCTGTCCATACATCAACTGGGTTATTGGTATAAGCCTTTTATTAAAACTATTGTGGGTAAACTTCTATCAGGGCTCACCCAGAATAAGAGTTATTCGTTATTTCACATCTTCTCCAGAATCATTTGCAAAAGGAATCTAAATTGAAGAATCTGTTATCTCTGGCAAAATTCAGGAAAATAGTAAATTATATGGTAAATGACTCCTTCGTTAATTGTCTGTTCTTAGTTTACATTTAGCCTGATCTTAATATCTATTGTCTGACTTTTTATTGTTTTGTTGTCTTGGCCATGTCGGCCTACTAGGGAGAACAATATGTTTGCAATTCTTTGCTCAGTGTATGGCGTTAGAGAAAAGGCCACGGGGTTATCTATATCAATACAGTTTATCATCGTCAGAGCATAAGTGTTCTTAGAAAATTTCATGGTAAACAGATTAGATTATGAGAAAGTTTTGAGGAATAAAGGAGTGACAAATCAGAAATTAACTGCTAATAATAAATGGTAATATCACTATTAAGTGTGGTATGTTAACTAAGTGTTATTAACACGGAGTTTGCATGTTCTCCCCGTGTCAGCATGGGTTCTCTCCGGGCACTCCGGCTTCCTCCCACAGTCCAAAGACATGCAGATTGGGGATTAGGTTAATTGGTGACTCTAAATTGTCCGTAGGTGTGAATGTGAGCGTGAATGGTTGTCTGTCTCTATGTGTCAGCCCTGCGATAGTCTGGCGACCTGTCCAGGGTGTACCCGGCCTCTCGCCCAATGTCAGCTAGGATAGGCTCCAGCCCCCCCGCGACCCTCAAGAGGATGAAGTGGTTAGAAGATGGATGGATACATTATTCAATGATATTTACTAATTCAAAAGAACAGTGATTAATTGCTAATTATTAACTGATTGCTCTGATGAAGTGACATATTATTAACTCTGAATAATTAACTGATAACTAACTGCTAATTGTGAATAGTTTTATCTCTACCTACTGCTAGTTACTATTTTATATGTAATTAATAACCATGAATGATGAACAGAGCCAAATTTAATGAGTGCCAACCGACTAATTAATAACTTACTAATTATGAACAGTTTTATATTATTATTATGTAATAACTAGTTTTTATTGATATCGGTAAATAATTGCCAATTTCAAACCAATTGATTACTAACTGCTAATCATAAATATTAATATAACCAGATCACCAGCTCAGCAGTTGGGATCTGGGTAACTTGCTGGGTGGCACTTCAGCAGGGGTGCTGATCATGAACACTGAGTCAGACTGCACTGTACAGCAGGAGCGAGGAGGACGTGCTCGCCCCTGTCGGTTGTATATGGAAGTGATCCAGATCATGAGGGCTGGACTGGATCCAGGTGCAGAAAAAAAAAGCCTGGCAGGATCATTAAGAAGGAGCTCTCCACTGGAGAGCGCGCACACACACGGACACACACCAACACAGAGAGTCAGAGCAGAGCAGAGGAGCTCTCATCCTGATCGGTGCCAGACGCACGGTCGACTTTTTGTTTTTGCGCGAGTTTAACTACAGTTTTGTTTAGTTTTTTGAATTAAGGGTAGTTCATAATTCAGTTTGGTGTCAGGTTTGATTTGTGTCAAAGTTGTGGCTGGTTTTTCACGGCTATTTGGAATATATTTAAATATATAAGGTGGATACTTCACGACGCGCAGGTACAGTAAAGTTTTGGAATAAATAAAAACAGAATTCATATCACTGTGTTTTGTCCACAGTGTATGGGCAATGGTTAAACGCATATTTCCTGATTTTTTCTCTCTCCTCTCCTCTGCTTGCAGAAGTCATCTTGAAAAAGTTCGTCCAGGATTGTTTCTTTTTGACGCAGGAGCGCGCAGCAGCTCGGAGCGCTACAACTTGTCGGCGAGATTTTGGGGTGTTTTTTTGACTTGAGTGGTCCCAGAAATGGTGGGGCACCTACATTTACAAGCGATGGATGATAGCCTGAAAGGAAAGAACCGGGAAGGGCTGCTCGACAGTCCGGATTCGGGGTTGCCCCCCAGCCCCAGTCCGCCCTTCTGCTCACTCTCTCCGGGTCTGATCGAGTCGCGCTCCGGCAGCTGCACGACGCCCGTCGAAAGCCATCATGGATACTATAAAAAGGAAAGCAGAGAAGGCAAACTGGTAAGAAACATATCGCTTTATTTACTCTATGATTTGAAACAATTTTGTAATCTGAAAGCAGGGACTCGGGTCTGTTTTGTGTCCAGAGTAATTTTGCAGTCAGTCACTTCATTGACACACTGAATTAAAGGATAAAAAGACCTAATGGCTAAATAATGACGCTGCTGTGAGAGAAACTGAAAATCTGAGAGCATTTTAGTGTTTGGCCAGGAACAGATTTCACTTCAGTCCCACTCACACAACATCTGGAAGCTCTCTCTCTCCCTCTCCCTGTCAGAAATTCCTTAGTTGCAAACTTCTGATGTTGCACTTGTGCTGAAGATGTCACCAGCCCTCAATAAGCCATTAAAATCTTTTCTTTTTTCACCCTGGTGCATCAGCTGGACTCTAACTACGTGCTGTCATAAGGGTCAGTGAGTTGATTAGTCCCGCTTGGGTTTCCAAACTGGGGTCCAGGGACTCCCAGGGGTCCTTGCCAGGATTCCAGGGGCTCCCAGCAGGATGACAGAGAGCTTTATAACACTTGACTCAGTAGCATTTGAGTGAAGGTGTGTACACCATGTCTAGTGTGATCAGGTTTCTGTCTCACAAGATAGACAGTAAAAATCATGGGAATGCTCTGTGATGGATTTACATGAGGGGGCTGTCATGAAAGGTTTGGGTCAGACTTCTTTTTCAAGGTCTCTCATGTCAATCACGCCCATTAGAGGGCCCAAGAATCTTAATGAGACACAGACAGTATGTAAGCCAGACTTTTGGCTCTATAAAAACCTTAAAATAAGCCACCAGCAGCAGGTCTGCATCCTCTGCTGGAACCACTTTAAATAAACAGAAAGGCAAATTAGTTGTTTATTAGATTTTCCGAACCCATGTGGTATGTGACCCCTTAAAAGTGAAGCAATGTCCACTTGCAACACTTCTTCACAGGTGACTGGCGAGATGTTTAACCACAGAATGATATCTCATTCTCAAATAGTTTCATTTGAGCAGTTTTTAAAGGCTTTCATTGGTACTCATTATCATATTTTCCCGTACTTGTTACTCATCTGTGGGTGATCGACAACTTGTTCCAACCCCCAAGATGGGGACCTCTCTGTCAAATGGGCATCTCATGAAGAAGACCCCCAGTATTTGCATTTCATAATTGTGACAGTGGTCACACCACATTAATACTAACTTCAGTACAGTGGTTTAAAGTCACGTTGTGTCTTGTGTTACTGTTTCTTAGTAGTTTGTGCACTGATACCTGACGCCTCCCATGTGTCTCGCTCAATCTGCGAAGTTTGATACCAAAGTCACTAAATGAAATGCTGAAAATAGAGAAAAGCTGAAATCAAGCTGCAGATGATACCGTGAAGCTGATTAATCTTAGTCTCAAAATGAATGAAAAATAAATGATTGATTAAAGCTAAAAAATACACCAGCATCTGGAAGCCAGGGTCCTGCTGGATTTATTAATGTTCAACTCACCATGTCTGTGGCTGTGGCCGCAGCAGAGACAAAGTAGAAACAGGACCTGTGTGATGACAGCTCTCGCCAGTGAAAAGTGTGCCTGTTCACGAGAACACGATTAGATATCTGTCTTTGTCTGAGCTCATATCCCACCACGGACACCAGCAAGTCCATACATAATACTGAATAAAAACAAAATAGTAAGTTCTTAACTTTAATTAACGTTCACAGGTTGTGCACTTTTTAAGTTCCTTGAATTATTTCCTGAAAATTCAAAATAGCTCATAGGCATTAGTAATCTATTACTTTTCTATGATAATTAACTCTAAAATGTTAAACTACATGATATTTCCAGCAATACATGCAAAAACTATACTTTAAATGGGCCACACAAACAGTCAGTACACCTATTTTAGCACTTATTCAGCTGAGAACAGACATGATACTACACATAGTAGACTATACTCCATGGAAACTCAGTTTAATGATAATTGATGGTGCCCAAAGCATTTCGGTGACACACACAGCAGTGATTTGTGTCACTCATGACGAGACTGATTTGATTGAAAATCATTTCCAGGTCACTCCCAGTTTCAAAAGTCTTACAGAACATGTCTGCACACGTCGAGGTGGCTTTTAGAGTGTCTGAGGGAGGCCTCAGAAATGCAGCACTTCATCCTGGGAGTTGCGTGACATTGGTTTGATGAAGCCTGAAACAGAGAAAGAGAGAGATCCTCTAATCCTTTGGAGGTTCAGATTAGTAGGAGTCCTCTGCTATGTGGTTTTCCTTTTAAAGATCAGTCCTGATAGGGGGCTGCTCCTGCTTGTGTTTCGACTGCCATCTGTGGGCCCGTGTGTATGGAATGAATCAGACCTCTCCATCAGATATTTTTAAGTTACGTGTCTGTTAGCAGGACAAGAGGAGGCACATGTGTGCTTGATTTTTTTTTCTTTCCAAATCTATTTATGTGTTGTTTTTGTATGCCACCTAAGAACAATCCTGAAGTTCTATTTTGGGGAGCAGGGGGCTTGTTAGAGTGGCTGCAGGGCATTGCATAAGTGTTTGATGACCTCTCACTTCTAAATAAAACGTGGAGTAACCCTCAGACAACATGTCTGTTTTCAAACCTGGGTCACATTTATGCAGATGTTGGATAATTATTCTTATATTTGCACTTCTTAACATATGAATTAATTAACCAGAGGGACAGATGCATGAAAAACACGAGTGTGGTCATGTAGTCTCTGTTTCTGAGCTGTAGAAGGTTGTGTGCATGTCCTGTTCAAGGATACCGGTCAAGTGTCGGTGGATTAGACAGGAGGACAGACAGGAGACAGATCTTATGTCTTTTTCTAAATCTGCCTCACCGTGTGATACTGATGCTCTTACATTAACGTCCTTGCAAACACAGGATGTAAAGTCAGTTCACTTCACCAAACAGCCAGCAGTTGGAAAAGTGTGTTTGAGTTGGCGTTTCTCTCTGCAGCTCTGCATTGTGCATTGTACATTGTGTGGGTTGCTCAGCTGCAGACTATTTTTCCTGGGCAGAAATGTGCTTCCAGGGGGTGGGGGGGTTATGCTTTGTGTGCTTACTGGGGGATCCACTGCCTCCCTGGAGGTGACCTACCCTCCATTCACGAGTGTTTGCTTTGCAGAAGTTGCCAGAACTCACCGTGGAGAAATACCTGGGATGCTCTCCATGCCGGAGCAGCATGGGTAAAGACATACTCGTGCAGTTTTTCAATTCACGAAGTACCAGCAGCAGAAAATAAATGGCCTGCAGATTTTTTTTTTTTTTTTTTTTTCAGTCTGGCGTGGCAAAACTAGCAGCTGTGCAAGTTCAGCTCCACCGCTCAGATAGTGTGTGGTGATGATTGTAGGCTGTAGGTAAGACGAGCTTCACACGGCGATCTGCTATGCCCTTGGCCTGTTCTTGCTCGTCCCCTGTAGTGGCATGTGCGCTTAACTGTGGCCAAAGCACAGCATGTGACAGCCTCCCCTCTGTAATGTGAGAGGTGCCGGAGTAGTGGTTGGGGTGCCATTTGATTCAGATCCGTCAGAGACACACATGCAAAGAAAACGGTCCATTACAACCTTCCTTCACAGTGTGTGTGGCAGTATCTGTGTTTCTGATTGGTGCAGATCTGTTTGCCCCCTTATGGCTTCACATGGAACACTCAGAGGTCAAGGGTCAGCATTAAAACAGACCTGGTCCCTACAGGTAGTTGAGTACAGTATATCTGTATCTCATCTGGTGTTGTACACTGTTTTAAACAGATGACCTGAATTAATCCCATGAAAACTGATGCAGTAACATTTGTATGATTCCTACAGGAACGTCAGTATGTGTTTGTGGTATTCAGTGTTGGTTAACTGGACATTAATAGGATCACATGGTTCATTGGATTACTTACATAGGCAGGGCTGTATAGGTTTTGTTTCAATATTGGAGGGGGGCACAGATTAAAGAGGGGGTTTAGGAGTCCTTTGCTAGAAAATTTTGAGCGCCAAACACTTAACTTTTCTCCATTCTGGTGATTTTTTATGCAACAATTTGTGCATTTTCTGCATGAATTTTTGGTGTAATTATCTTTAAATTTGTCCCTTTCTACTTTCATGTTTTTACTGGGGAGTGCAAATGTGCATATTCTAAATATTGAGGAGGCATTGTTCCTTGCACCCCCCCGAAATCTACGCCTATACCTACAGAAACCGATTAGAGCTTAAACAAAAAATCAGTCAATTTGCAGAAGTTTTGATACTATTTAAGGGGTTTTTACGCAAAATGCTGAACACTACCTTGTTTGAACTTGTCAAAAATAAACAAAAGTGGTGTCATGCGATAGTTAGTTGAAAATATGTTTTTTTATGGGGACTTTTGGTAAAAAAAGAAAAGAAAAAAAAAGAAGAAAAAAATTGTTCGATTAATCGATTGATTGAGAAAACAATGGTCAGATGAATTATTTGTGAAAATAAGGATTAGTTGCAGCCCTTGAACCTAATATTTTGGTTTTAAAAGTACTTTACGCCCCAGAAAGCATCAAACTGTGTGTGTGTGTGAACTGTGTGAAAAAGCTCTAATGTGTGAAGAAGGTGGAGTGGTGACAGTGGCCACAGGTTAGGATGAACCTGAAGAGAGGAGACACCCTCTTACACAAGTTGATAATTTGAACCCATAGAAATCATGATTTTCATAAGAATCAAGAAATATAATGAAGACACAGCATGTGTCATTACTGACTAAAGCTGCAATGATTAGTCGATTAATTGTTTCGATCATAGTCGAACTGGTTCAATTTGTAGTCGACTGACAGAAAATTGACAACTATTTTGATCATCGAATAATGATTTCAGCAGTTTTTTAAGGTTTCAATGCTTCTAAAATGTCAGAATTTGATGCTTTTCTTTGTCATACATGATAACAAACTGAATAGCTTTGGATTTGTGGGCTGTTGGTCGAATAAACATAGCATTATAATGCATACCCTTGGACTCTGGCATAGTACACAGGGCTTGCGTCACTATTTTTTTAGTCATTTTATTGACGAAATGACTAATAGACAAAGCAATGGGCAGATTAATAGATAATAAAAATAATCGTTAGTTGCAGACCTTTTACAGACTGTCTTTCAGTTAGATAACTTTCTCCCATGAGACCTCTGACCTCCCTGTGCAGGCTGGCAGGCAGCACGAGAATCTTTCAACATCACCTCATTATCGTTTTCTAACAGCATCATCTCCACTCAGTCTGGCTACCAGCTGCTCTAGAGACTCATATCAGTAAGTGCATTTAGCATTTCTGTAACTACTGCAGGGCCAACATCTGTAAGCCTGTTTTCAGTCTACACACACATGCACACACACACACATACACACAGGTTGTGTCAGGGTCACACGTCTCCAGCCAGAAAGAGATTTACCCCCAACACTTAATTTGGCTGGACCCACACTGTGTAATTATCTGAATTAAAATGGAAGTGTTGCCCCGACTGCTGTGCTTCTTGTCTAATAGTTGTTGTAGTAATAGTCGTGCCACGGACACATGAGGGCGGATCAAGGCGCGTGTTTTCCTGGAGAGGGTGGGGACTGCAGTGTTTTTAATTTGGGTTGCTGGCTCTGCTGAAACCCCCAACCATGCTGGGATTTTTTACTGGAATTCTTTGAATGGACACGTTGGCAGGCTGGTTACAAACAGTTCAGCAGTTCATGGATGTTTTTTGTGAGATTATTTTTAACTGACTCCTGATTGTGTTTCCTCCGCACAGCTGCCCTACCTGCTGCTTAACTCCACGGGCACAGACCCAAAGACTCGCATGTACCCTGTGTTCTTTGGGGAAAGCATCGAGGTCAACCCCAAACCAGAGCAGGAAATCAAGTAAGAGAACTTTGACACTTAAAGACACAGAATTTGTTTGAATATGGAGCCCAGAGCACTGATTTTCATCAATATTGTCTTGTCAACACTGCCACCTAGTGATCAATTTCAGATGTGTTTCTAAAGAGTTCTCACCTTCTCCTGTCCAGGTGCAACTCTGAGGTCAAGTACGACTCCGACAAGCATTACAGAGACCGGGTGTACTGCGCCCCCGTCCCAACAGCCACCTCCTTCAGCGAGACAGTAGTGGCAGTGCGGAACTGCACTTGGAGGAGCTACAAGTCCCAGGTGTACCTGGAGCCGCGGCAGAAGCCAATCAGCTACCAGAGCACCACCATCATCTACCCGAAGCACGCCAAGAACACTTACCGCACCACGCTCAACTACAACGCCACAGGCTCCCGCCGCTGGTTTGTCTCCACGGTGCAGCTGGAATCGAGCGAGGACACTAGTCCCTGTATCATCTACACAGAGGACCTGTAGGGCCCAGACGGCACTGGGAGAGGGCTACCTGGTGATCATCACGTTTGTTTTGGAGGACGAGGAACTTGGGAAGGCCCGTATCAAAAGGGAAATACTTCAAGTAATACCCGGAGCCCCTAAATACCCTACTCTGTTCATCTATACTCGCTATGGAGGAAACTCTGGGAACCCTTTAGTGACGTTTCACCTGAGTGTATTTAGACTTTCTACTGATGCAGTCTTTAAAAAGGGAGTCTGTCCTCCGGCAGTTTAAAGCTGCACTTCAATGGTTAATGTCTTATTTAATACAAGAGCTGACAAATTGGTGGCCTTTGCTCTCTTTTCAGGTTGGATTGTAACCTCAGTGAAGGTAACAGACTGTAAACGTCTGTGCATGTAGAGAAAAGTTGAGAAGACGTGGTGGATTTCAGCCGAGCCTGCGCAAACCCAGTCACACCAATGCAAAGCTTTCTAATATGGCTTTATTGCACTTGTTTTCTATATATCACAGTCCTCCCAGCGGACTTGGCATTGCAGGGGGGTATGTCAGTACAGCATATAAAACAAAATTGGACCAAAGATAGTTTGAGCAGTTTATATCTTTGTAATAACCCCGCACTCTGAGACAGAGCACTTGATTTTGTTTTACAGTTTTAATTAACACACAAACAGCAGCCTGTCTAGTTTGATCAAGCATTTAATTAAACCCTCTACACTCTGCAAGGTGTCCTGTTTATTCAGCTGAGTGTTCTGCAGAATTAAGACTAATGAATAGAAGGATCACAGCACAATAACAGCAGATTGCCAGGAGAATAATTTTAAAAAGGGAGATATTTAAAGCCTCTGAAAACTTGGGTTTCAAATCTTAAATTGTCTGTAACATTCAGTATTCAACAATACTGGATCACCGCAGTTATGGTTTTTACCTTATGTTAAACCTCTGTTAAGACTTAATTTGAATACTCTGGTTGAGATTATAAATGAGGGTGTTTTGGTAAACAGGTTCTTTTTAGCTTGTTTGGCTGCAGAGCAACAATCAATGAAGTTGGGAGGGGGACATCCATTATTTATTAAGAGCTGAACACTTAAAAACTCAGTTAATCTGCTTCATCTGGACCACATCATCTGTTGTTAAAAGATGATTGAGAACAGACATGTTTTCAGGGCCTTTGAGCACGGTGGGTATTGGTTTGCTTTTTTTAATCAGTGTTTGTTTTGAACCCGCTTTGGTGTCAGATGGTGCAGCTGCTCACACAAGTGCCAAAAAGAAATAGCCTAAACAATCAGGGGGAAGCGGAAGTCGTGGCGTTCAGTCGTCTACTTCTCTGTGAGAGTCAAACATAAAAACAAGAAGTATTTCCAACTGCGATTGTCTGGATGGTTTGTGCTACAAGGATTATTGTTTCAAATGCCTCTCAAAATGAGGCTAACACTGTTCTGGATTAGGCACCAGCTATTCGTAAATACATCACCAAGTTTGTGCATGAAGTAGGCTAACTAGTTGATAGTTTCAAACTTGAGATATAGCCTACTAAATCATGTTGCACTATTAATACTTAAGAACTGTCTGCAGCTTCATCCAAAAGAATCCAAAGTTGCTGAAGCATCACAAAATTATAGTTTTAGTGGGATGATATATTAAATGTAACTAATCATTTCTAAATGTAGGTAAGAATTTGTTTTGTTTATGCTAACCTAGCTAATGTGATCTGGTCATTTATTCTGATATTATAGTCATGTTTTTTTTAGACATTTCAGTGGTATTATTACCTCTTCTCTCCATTCTATGAATCAATAACTTTTTTAAAAATAGTTAAAAAAAAAAAAAACAGTTCAAAATTAGTTCATAGGTGGTAGCTTAAACTCAAAGTACTTTGGTGATATTTTAATTCCATTCGACATAAGGTGCATATTAATTTGGACTCGTCAACTGAGCCGTCTGGGAGTTTGTCTTGGTGTCGTTATTCCCTACTCCTTGGTAGAAAGCTGCTGCAGTGGCTTGACTAGGGTGCATCAAAGAAACAAAATGGCGGCACACCATGAAAAAAAATAACGCATTATGTTCGGACATTAATCACATTGGGTCAAATGGGTCTAAATGGGTCGTATAGCCTATAAGCAAGCTAACGTGAGCTTTGTCAGTTGGTTGTGTTAGCTAACGTTACGTACAGTAACTAACAGTTACAGCTGGAAGTTACACATAATAACCAGTTTCTCTATGAGAACTACTTTGTGTGATGCATAAACTTTAAATTTAGTGATGTGTTAATCTCCTATAAACACTAAACTCAACACTAAACACTAAACACTAAACACGACAAGGCTTGAATTTACGAATAGCTGGTGCAGCAGAGTGTTCCATGTTGTTTTCAGATATTAACACACTGTCATGGGCAGTTTCTGAACCGTTAGCTCAAAACCATCAACCCCCTCTGTAATCAGTAACACGTAAAAAGTGAAGCAGATTTCCCCGTTGAAGATGTAAAATAGATTTTTATTGAGCGTTTTTATAACTTCTTTCTGTGTCTGTCGTATACAGTATATATATATATATTTAGATAACTGAACATGGCAAATATTGAAACTTCAGACTTTACCTCAGATCTTCATGGGTATCAGTTTTACTTCATTGGAAATGTGTATTCCCAATTTTCAGTTGAGGTGTTGAACTTGCGGTCTTGTTATTTTTTATAGTTTGAAATACCCTCCAGATTAGTGTAAGGGTAGGAGGTACGTGGAGAGCACAAGAGGTGGTGCAACAGTACTGTAAGATGGGTACTGGGTTTTAATGAGGGAATAGTAAGTGGTAGAACAAGGGGAGAAATGTCAGATCGGCTCTTTAAAAAGAAACATTGATGAGGTCGGGAAATTGTTTTGAAGATGGCTTTTTATACTGAACAGTAAAGTTCTTGGCAAGATGATGGAGAGTTCTGCTATGTGTAGGTGGTCTGTGAAATGTCAGAGAATGATGAGAGAAAGTTGGTGGGTGTCAAGTTAAATACGTTGGTGGTTTTATGTGAGATGCTTTTGTGTTTCCTAACACTTGATTTTGTTACTGTAAAATATTTTCCTGTTGTATATGTGGCATCAAGGCACTTCATAATTCTCTTTATATTTTTGTACGTCAATCATAGTTCTTGTTCTGATCAAAGAAAATAATTTAAAAAGATGTATATCCTAAATGAATAAAAAGAAGCAATTCCCAAACCCTAATTCTGTTGTGTTGAGTTCATATTTTGCTTCATTTTGATCACACAATATTGCTTAGCCTTCTGAAAGAAAGATGTTCTCCAGCCACAGAGGGGTGGGTCACACACTTTGATTTGACGCCTCCTAGGCTGTGAAAATCAGTGTTCTTTCAAATGCAAAGGAAGCCTGAATATTGACTCCCAGCGAGTTTCTAAGCAGTAAATTATTTATTCATGAAGATTCTCCTCTAATGAGAGAAGTCTCAACAACAAAATGCTTTATCTGATGTCCTTAGAGATGATTTACTTGTCCAAATTTGCTCTTCATCTCTCAATTACGATCTGATCGGCAAGTTCAGTTTTAGTCAGAGAAACTGTTGACTGTTCAGCACTCGTCTGTCCTGTCAAAAGACTGCAAACAAAGACACTTCTGGAGGCTACAAAATGAAATACTTCCATGGGATAGAAGTAGTATATTATACTTTTATAAATATATGACTTTGTAAGGATGGGGAGGGGTCATAAGAGGCGAGTTGTCTGACCTTCATAGGAGCTTAACGAAAGTACAGGAGATCCATGAGAGGTTGCCGAGAAGCACATTTGTACAACAAACACAACGATCAGCCAAAACATTAAAACCACTAACAGATGAAGAGAATAATCTCCATCATCTCATTACAATGTAATGTTCTGCTGGGAAACCTTGGGTCCTGGAATTCATGTTCGAGTAAATGCCACTTGGCACACACCACCCACCTAAGCACCATTGCAAAACAAGAACACTCCCTCATGGCAACAGGACAATGCACCATGCCACACCACAAAAACTGCTCAGGAATTGCCCAAGGAACTTGACAAACAGCTCAAGGCCTCGACCTGGCTGCAAAATTCCCCAAATCTAATCCAATCGAGCATTTGTGGGATGTGCCAGTACCTCAGAGACAAGTCTGATCCACGGTGAGGCCTTCTTGGATCAGACTTGGCTCTGACCTGTTGAGGCATGAACACAGGGCCTCTGGGGGTATCCTGGGGGTTGGTGGTGGATCCTTTGAGTCCTCTGGGCTGAGATGTGGGGTACTGGCACGTTCCACAGATGCTTGATGGAATTGGGATCTTGGGAACTGGGGAGCCAGGTCGATGTCTTGAGCCGTTTGTCACATTCCTTGGGCCAACCCTGAGCAGTTTTTATGGTGTGGTTTGGCGCATTGTCCTGCCATGAAGGGGTGTACTTGGTCTGCCAAGGTGTTTGGGTGGGTGGCGCTTATTAAGTGTCATCCACATGAATGCCAGGATCCAAGGTTTCCCAGCAAAAACATTACGTTGTAATGAGATTATCAGCAGTATTCTCTTCACTTATCAGTTTTAATGTTTAATTTTATGTACTTCATCACGAGAGTAACTGCAGCATTAACAAGGGTCAAGACTGTATTTTGTTACTTAATCGTGTTCAATTATTAGCGATAAATTGTCTTCTCCAGAATTCTGTATCAGACATATTCAATGCATAGCTGGTAAAAATATGCTTATACTGCCCCCTGGTGGTACTTGACCTTCACTACTTTGGGCCTGTCAGACGTCCCTGTGGGCCAAAATGAATTAAAGAAAGTGTGAGAACACTGAAATCCAACACAAACACACACCACTAAAATAACAACACTCTGAGACCATGAATGGCAATAAGCTTTTTATTTAAACATTAAGGCAGTGTCTTTTTTGTTTTTCATTTTTACACTGCTATCCACAAAGCTTGCTGGTGGGCATGTAGAATTTTAACCATGTGAATATTTCTTTTCTTTTATTTATTTTTTTTGTAATACCAACCTTGAAGCAAGCCACATAAATATTTACATCTCTTCAGTTTTATATACAATCCTTGCTATTATACAGTGGGTTATAATAAAAAAAAAATCATTATGCACAAAATGGTTGAACAATGTACTGTTTATGTCAATTCCCCCCATCCCTCCCCCCTTTGACAGTCCAGGGAACACATCAGAAATCAACTTTGTCTTTTCATGTTTTTGAATGATTATTTTGAGATTTGTGACACGATTGAAATCAAAACAAACTCTTAACAAAAATGGATGCATGTTAAAATTCATTTCAGTATACTTTTAAAAACAACACATTAGTCCATCATCGGTTTAGGGAACAGCTGGATATGGCTTAGTCTGTTTACCGTCACATTCTTAAATATCATCAGTGGTAAATGATATACACGCAGAGAGACCAATGTACAAAGCCTGGCTGTATTTCTGCCGTTTCCTGATGAAATTACAAACCCTCCATCAGCCATGATTTAAAAAAACAAAAAAAACATCAGACATAGCTGAGCTTTCTGCAGATGTGGCATGCTGGATGCTTCAGCACTGACAGGTAGGATGAAGGAGGGAGAGGAGGTAGTCCTATAACAGTCATGTTTGTGAGAATCCACTGTGACTAAATGAAGATAGAGAGGTAATTCTTTCTAAACCATTAAACAATCTCACTGCCATCGCTTCAGAGTGTTCAGTCAGAGGACAGAATTCGTCCCTGGTTGCACAGAGCCAAAAGCCGGACACATTTCACATCATTTACAGAGAGGGTGACCTTTAAAATACTGCAGTAAACTGTGAGAACATGTCAACTAATGTTACATAAAACTACCAGAATGCTTTCCGATGCCTTACCCTCGACTTCCTCCGACCAGTACAAACACAGGGGTGTAATGAAGTACACTTGAAGTATGTCAAAGTGGAGAGAATGTTTGATGCAGGCCCAGCTAAGCTGCCCTGTGACACAGCTTGGTTTGAAGATAAATCTAATGAGTGAAAAAGTTAAAAGCTAAGGCTGTGATGGATTTGAAAAAAAAAGAAGAAAAAATGCACACAATTTTTTTTCTTTAAAAAAAGAGGACGTTTCGTTTGCTGTTTTGTTTTCAGATTTCCCTGCGTGGACAGTATAAACCCTGTCATGGGGGGCTAAAAGAAAAGTTGTGCGTCACTTGGTAACTTCAGTACTGTATATGTAAAATAAATGGCACTTAACACTAGGAATATCTCATAACTGTACAAAATCTGCCTGGATGAGAAGTTGGGTCTCAGCTCCTCCTCTAGGCAGTAAAAGGTCAGAGGTCAGGCCGTCACAACAGCTCCTAGACGGGATTCTAGCGGGCCAGCTGAAGCTGACACCGCCATGGACCAAGGGTCATAGAAAGATGGCTTTTTTGTGTCACCTCTTCAATGCGAGCAAACTCCATGTAATGCTGAGGAGTTTGCCTTTAAGCAGCTTTAAGGTTGGTCTGCACCTGCTCGAAGCGGCTTAGTCGTCGTTCACTAAAATGTGATTGTCGCTTTGAGTGTGGGAGCCATAAAGAATATCGGTGGCAAGACCAAAATAAACAGATAGGTGTTAAAGGATACCTCCACAGTGGGATTTCTATGCTGTTCTTGAGTCCATTTTTCAACCTGCCCCAGGAAACACAGATTCTTAAAAATGCCATTGTGAACAGACTGACAACTAAGTGCTTAATATCCAAAAACTGTTTCAACAAACACAGACATGGTTAATATAAAAACAGTGAGAAAGTGTCACTTGTTTCAGTGCCATCCATCTGGCAAATCATCTCTCTCCTCACATGGATGCCTGAAGTCAACAGGCCTTTGCCTTTCCTCAGGAACCCCCGCCCCCGCCCCCACCCCCCACCCCAATATATGACGACATCAGCAATGAACAGCATGTTTACCCTGTAAACCAATGATATGACCCTCCCGCATAACAATCTCTGGCCCCTGCCCCTGCCCCAAAAAAGATACATCATTGCAGATAATAGACAACAAATGACACCATCAAAAGTTCACCATCAAAATGTACTAAAGGTCTCAGCTCACGTTCCAAACACAGGACTGGACTGACTGAATTTAAAGGAGCAAAATAAAGAACCGAAACAAGAAAAAAAAAAAACAAGATGTTGATTCTCCTCCCGTTGCTTTGCACGTGTTCTTGTAGTGGTAGCAGTGCTCAGGCCGTCTGCACCTGGAGTTCACCGTGTAGAAACGTGAGAGGGTCCTCGCTGTGCAGGGCTGCTGCTCTCAGGTCAGATCTGTGGTCAAAATCTGTCACTCAAGCAGCCGTCATCAGGCTCCTGACCGGACCAGCAACACGACCTCAGAGTCCCTTCTACATAAGTGTCAGCACATTAGAGCGGTACACCCAAAGGTGCAGATCAATGTGTCTATATTGATAAGGCCAGTGAGGAAAAGTAGTAAAGTTAAAAAAAAAAGAAAGAAAAGAAAAACAAACAGAAAAAAAGTGATTTGTCCTTTAGAGTAGTCCTGGAGTGAATGCATAACACGTAAGTGCAAACATACACACACGCACACACGGAGCAGCAGTGTCTCAGCTCGTTGTTGCTTGGCGTCTCAGGTGTGTGAAAGGAGGAGGACACAATCCTTGCTTGAAAACTGACGGAGGAAATGCAGAGTGGAATGGTGTGGGTAGGTTTGCAGATGCCTCAGCAGGTGTGTGTGTGTGTGTGTGGCTGCAGCAGCACAGAGTTGGTTGACTGTTAGCGGGTCTTGTGGTACGACAGATTTCTGGGTCACTCGCTGTCAGACAGTGTCTCGTACTGAGACATGAGAAGAGGCTTGGGCTCCTCCTCCCAGGACCGGCCCTGCCCAGGTCCTGGCCCCTGGCCCTGGCCTCCCAGCTGGCCAGAAGAGGGGGAGGGAGCGGACACCGTCCCACTGGGGAAACGCATGATCAGCGGGTTACAGGGGAAGGGAGTTGGAGTTGAACCTGCAAGAGGCAGAGCGACAGAATTGTTATGATGAGTTCAAGACATTTTCACCTTCCAGGCAACCACTTCAACAGATACTGTATCAAATCAGTTAACGCTAAATCGATCGAACTCTCAAACTGAGGTTTTATACCTGTGGATGAAGGCCGATCCTCCCAGACACGGTTGGTAAGAGGAGTCCTTCTGTTGCAGTCTCCCTCAGAGTGGACTGAGGATACAGAGGACGGTCTCTCGCCCCCTGACAGACCTGGTCCTGGAGATTTGGCCTTCCGCCCATTAGAGCGCCCGCTGCCCTTTGAGGACTTCCCCCCACCTGCAAACAGACGAAGCACAGCTTTAACCTGCAGTATACTTTTACAAAAGCCTTCATACAAGACTTGTAACATTTAAGAGGGGAAGAAACGGACTAAATACAACTGTTACCAGAAGGGCACTCCAAGACCACCAGACCATCGCCAAGGCCAGTGGTCCAGTTTTCTATAATATGCTAACTTGAAAGTGAAACTACTACATAGACCTATGTGCAGATATATTTCCAAAACTAGTAGAAGCTCCACATCGGCAAGTTTGAGCAACTACATGTGTATCCTAGAGGAGTCATTGCACTTCTTTCTTCTTGGCTATGTTTTGTTACTATTGAACTTTACTACCATCTACTAGATTTTAAAATGTGTGACATTTATTCTGCCAAGGCCAAATGCCCTATCTCAGTATTTGAGCAAAAGTGAAAAATAATTTGTAAATCTGTGATTCCAAACCATTGCAAATTTTAATGGGTTCTCTCTTAGCCCATGCTACACCCTTTCACCAATTTTCATGAATATTGTGCCAGTAGCTTTTCTGTAATCCTGCTGATAAACAAACAAACCAAACCGAAAACCTAACCTCGTTGGCGGAGGTAACAAGCATACAAGCCTAATTATTAAACAGGCTCTCACTGAATATAGTGGAATAAAGTAGAAAAAGATTTCCTCAGGCAGATGATGGTGCTGAAAAAGAAAAGGCACAGATATGTTTTGGTCTTAAACTGCCAAGAGACCCCTGCCTGATGATCTCAGGTCAGTTGTAGGAAACTAAAAGATCTGATTCAAAGCTTGGCGAAAACCTGGAGAGTGAGATGAAGTTTACAGTGAAAGCCTTAAATTGTACCTCATGACACCGCACATTACAGACTACATTGGGGTGAAGAAACCCGATAAAGTATAAGTGTCTGAGTATGTCGCACCTTGTGAGAAAAAGTCTTCAACACGTCCGTCAGCTACAGGCATACCAGCAGACACAGCAGCAGCTATCGGGTTCGCAGCGTTGGATGGAGAGCGTTCCTCAGACTCATCGTATTTGCCCATTAAGGCCTTCCTTATGATGGCCTCCAGGCCTATTGAGTTACCAGGTGTCTCTGGAGCTGGGTGGCAGCGGACACTCACAGGTCCTGTGAAAGGAAGGAGTGATAAACAAGTTCGAGAGAGAAACAGAATGCACGTACAGAGAGTGCAATCACATGCAAAAAGAGAGGGAATAAAACCAATGATGCAACAACAAGAAGAGGAAGAAGAATAATGACAGTCACAGAACCACAGCATTAAATTTTATCAAAAGGAAGATAAGCAATGAAGAGACAAAACAGAGGCAGAAAGAGCAGAAAGAAAACAGAGCTGTGACACATCTTCAGTCAGGAGAGGTTTGTTGTATTCTTGCTGCCTTCATATTTTAGTCTATCTGTGGGAACTGAATCCTGTAGGTTAGTGGTTCCTTCAGGCTGCCCAGAGGATGACAGGGTTGAGGAGGGGATGAATTTCTCTTAAGGCCTCTCTCAAGCATCTTATGTCATAAGTGCCCCAACAATTTGCTTGTCTGTGTCATCTGGGGACACAGGTCAAGTTAATTTCCTGTGTAAACGCCACCTTTCACACCACCACAGGACCTTGTACGATTACGAGTTTCACAACAGCTCTAGTGTGATAACGAGCAGTTGGATAGAGAAGACAAAAGGTTAGTTTGCTAAGAGAAAGCAATGTTTAGGATCTGGGTGGGGAGGTGGAAAACTGCTATCTTGCCTGGGTATTTGAAAATGCTGCAGTTTGCTAAAGCCAATGGTAAGAAGTGCTTAGGTAGAACAAAGCACTGCTCTACTACAGAACAATTCCTCATATTAAGTCCAGGTTTTGATGTTGGGGCTTTGGACAGCAGTGTACTTGAATCTAAATCAAAATGTACCTGTTCACAAAGGTACAACGGCATGTTGCCACCCAAATGAAACTGAACTGACACCAGTTTAAAACTTTCTCACTGTCATTTTCCTCTCACTCAAAACACTGCTGCCTGCAGTTGGTCAACATGTTATTACTAATATATTGTCATGTGAATGATGTATTTCCAGTTTTGTTATGTCAGCCTCTTCATTAAATAAACAGACAGCTGCAGCTTGTACACTGGCAGTGACTCATTTTGCTGTATTTCACAGAAGTTGGTACAGCACTGGAAACTTGCCAAAGTTATTTTTGTTTGGAGAATGACTTGGAGGCTTAACAATCCTTCCATGAAGCCACTATCACAATAACTCTCCTTAACAACAGTATGCATGCGTGTGTTGACCCTCAACACAGATCCACTATCATGTCATGAGAGGCTGTTGTCTCACTTTGATCAGTTTAATAATTGATGAGATTTACAAAGTTTACCTGCAGTTGTAGACGCCGGCATATTGAAAATCTCTGTTCCTGGCTGACCAGCATCTGAAAGCGGGAACAGGGGTTATTTTTTTAAACTATGTGCTCTTTATTAAAACACGTGCAAGGTTTTCTTCTGATAACAATTTTTAATTGTGCACTCATGCCTGTGCTGAGGTCAGACTTACTGAAATCACCCTCATTTCCCACCACTGTCAACTTCTTGATCATCTCTTGTTTCTTTGACCTCACGATAGCGGAGGTGCTCTCAGTCAACTTTGTGAAGAAAGCTGGAGGCTGAGAGGCATTGGGAGGGGAGCATGAGCCCATTCTGCAGGAGGGGAAAGTAGAGGCAGGTTAACGCACACACACAAACCAAGCCCTGTGATACTACCATAATATACTTAGTGTAGTTTGGATGTTTAGAAGCAAACTGTTGGAATGTAAATATCTGTAGACAGTGTCTTTCTTTAAAGATGAGTCCTGCTTTTGTGTGCATGTAAATGTGGTAACTGGCATGTCTGAGCAGCACTTTGCAAGCAATTACCAACAATTATTTGTAGAGCTGCAACAATGACCCAACAAATGTTGTAATTAATAAAGTATTATTGTTAAGTATTTGAGCGCCTCATCCTGTCACTCAGTGTAAACCATGACACCCTAAAATTAGATCGCAGATAACATTGTCTAATTGTTGTTGCTTATATTTGCAATCTAATTCTTTCTGTGACCACACAAGGTTCAAGACCATAGATGAGGGTTGGAGCATCAACTGGCTGGTAAATTGAGACCCCTCAGTCGTGAACAATTCTTAAAATTGGGACAGCTCAAATTTACTTCTTACATTTGTCAAAAAATGCAGCTCTGTGATTTGGAAATTGCACTCAGCTAAGTAGCGATTTTGAAAATATTTTGATTAATTGTGCAGCCGCCTGAACACTAAAATTCCAAGAGTAAACATAGAGGGACAATTTGCCCACCTGATAACTGGCGCCCACCAACATTCTCTGAAAGCCCATTACCTCTATCTTCAACCTCCACGCAACATAGAGGAGATGTCTCAACCTTTTATTGTGTGAGGGTGAATCTCATCTCAAGGTGGAGCTGTTATTTATGTGTAAATAGTCTGCTTGTTGTTGATAGATGTTTGCCTGCCTTGTATCATTTAATATTTGACTATGGAAAAAAATCTTTAGTTGCTGCTAATTCAAATATTATACAAGCTATATCTTTCATAAAATGAACATTTACTACATAGTTTGGTTATATGTATTAAGCTTGAGTTGGCTTTCACGTACTTCAGCCAAGTTATACAAGCAACAAAACATATTTGCAACAAGCCGTGTCTGTTGAGATCAATGTGAGCTGTTACCCTTGCTCTCCCTGCTCGCTGGAGTAGGAGGCCCCTCCCTGGACCTCGGGTTCAGAGCCGGCCCCAGCAGGAGACACTGGTTCAATGCCGTCATTTGACACACTGACAGGTGATGTCTTTGCCTGAGGAGGAGACCTGCAGAGAATTCAAAGACAGAGTTACAACATGAATGACGTTGATCCAAATCAAGGAATCATTTGTGAATTGTTGAAATAATGAACAAAAGTAACAAAGGGTGAAGGCATACATGGTAGACAGTACACAATACATTTAACAGCATTTCAGTTTTTCCAGAGCAATCATTTTTGACAGTGATTCCTACCGGTCTCTGTTGCGTTCCCCACTGAGGCCCTCTTGATATCGGGACCCTTGCGCAGACTCCTGTGAGGTGGGTGGGGGCTGGGAGGCACTGGGTGGACGGGTCAAGTCCAGGACAGGAGAGCCGTGGTAGCTTTGCTGTTGCTGCTGGCTCTGCCTGGTGTAGTCTTTAGTTATCACCTCCTGTTTATGTAAAGATATATGCATGTAAGAAATGAGACAACATTGTCTGGCATACACTGAGCATTAGAATTCCTTGAAAATACCTCCACTGTTCAGCAATTTAAAACCCACTAGGAAATGTTCCACATAAATTTGAAGATATGAATATTGTTATGTTATTGTGCCTTTTTTGCCATTTGAGGTGCAGTTGGTGAGTGAACTTACACTGATGTGCTGTGCCAGGGTGACCACCCTCTGGCTGCCTTTAACACAGGGGGATGGGGGCTGTTGGCCTGGAGACAGTCTCTCCTCAGACGGAGGACGGTACAGACTGTGTGGCTCCATCTTCTGTTGAGCTGTTGAACAGACACGCATGTACACCCATGCACGCACACACACACACACAGGCAAAAGTCACATCCACACATGGGTAAAAGTTAGTCCCATTTTTAGTCCTTGGAGACAAAATGTAAGCCCTAAAAATGTGCTAATGAGATCATGCATAATTCAGAAATGTCTGACCATCCATCAGGACTTATGGTAGATGTGCAATTTAAACATTTCATGCAGCATCTGTACATGAAAGCTCAAAGGACAAGATTTCCTATGAAAATACCATGTGACAGTGTGTATGACAAGCTACTTCAGATCTCTTAATTATTTATAATGAGCTCTTTGCATACAGACCAAGCATTGACCAGAAATGATGCTAAAATTGACTGGTTTTGCATCAGTGACTCAAAAATGAAGAAGTCACAGAAAGTCACCTTATAACTGATGTACTCCAGACCATGTTTCCGCATTAAACTTTTTTTTTTTTTTTTTCTTTTTTTTCTAGATAATGTCTTGGAGACAAGAAGAATAGAAATGCATTTACTGTATTCTATGAATACTAAGAACACAACACTTAACTCAAGATGGATCAATTAATGCTTAGCCATGAGTATATGAAATTATTGTTGAACCATAGTGGAAGCTCGCAAGCCTATTTCAAGCCATTTCCCTCTTGTGCATCATGTCCCACTATGTTTTCTTACACAACTCTTGCACTACAGTATTTATCTCAGGAGAGGATGATGTAAGTTGAGCACAGGAGGCAGGACTGACTGTATGGACTCCCAGAGAGGACGAGTCCCCTAAAGGGACAGGATGCTGTGGTTTTAGTTGTTAGCTAGCAACGCCTGGATTCATTTCAACAAAGGCTTACAATAGCCTGCATTTCCCTTGTGGTCCTGTCTACTAGTTTGTGAATGCATGCCAACATCAATGTGACGATATCAATAATGCTGCGTTCACACAGAGTCAGGCAGACAGTAGACAGCAGACTGAATACACATTTCAGACAGCACAGGAAAAACAAACAAACAAGTCTGACGGAATGGCAGGAAGGTAAAATGAAACATGCAAGATGATATGTTGCAATGGTGACGCTATATTGTTTACAAACAATGGAATAAAATATATTGACGAAAATTATTTCATGTTTAGTATTTCATGTAATTATTTTAGTAATGTCCAATAACTGTCCAGATTGCCTGGGTTATCTCCTTGTGTAAAGGAGCTATGTTACATCCCGGTTGTAAATCCCATCATGGAGGATGGAAAAGCTAAAATATTTTAACTTTGAACAGCAATGCTGTCTACCGTTACTGTTGCTTTTACTATCCACCTGCCTCACCTACTCATGTCCACTAAAGTGACATCCGGTTTGCTGTCTACCGTCTGCCTGATTTTATGTGAATGCAGCATTAGTCTGTCTGGCAGCCTTGTCTGTTTAGAGCAGCATGCTTCCTGTTGACTTCTGTACATACAAGAGTTGTTTTTTTTGACCCACAACACTCATTTGAACTCAGCATGCAGTTGTCACTTGCCCCACAGGCTTGTAATATATACACATGTGACACATTGCTCTACGGCAGAAAACAACAAAAACAAAATCACATTCCAAATGACGGACAAACTCCCAGAGGCTTGATTGAGAAAGATGTGTTGAGCTTTGGCATGTGTGGAAAAAAATTAACAAAGGGAAAAAAAACCAGATCAGTGTAAATTACAGTGAGCCATAAAAAGGAACATGCAGAGATTTGGGGGGGCAGAAGCTGCAGTACCCCCCTCCCCCTGGATGGCTGAAGTCTTTTCCACGTCCCTTCCCCTGCCCCACCCTCCTTCTGTGCAACACCGGTGCTCTTTGGGACCCCAGGAGTCTGTTTGGTGGTTGGTGGGGCTTTCAATGTTTAATGAAAGGGACCGTCACACCAATTCTCTATTCCCCTTTAGTCATCTGGGTTACACGTGGTCATTGTCAAATAGCTCTATGAGTATCTACAGGAGAGACATGCAGTAGTGAAGGAGAGCCACTGCATGTCTCATTTAACATAGGATATAATAGCCTCCTGCAGTGAAATGCCTTTTCAAGTGTCTAAATATTCTTATCATGCTCACTTGCATGTGGTGAAATATTCTGTTTAAAGTAAGCAGCCGAATGGGAGGGAGGAGGGGTGCCACATCTTAAATTCAAGTCACATCCTCTACGAAAAGAAAATGAAAATAAGCAGCAAAGGATGTTCTGCCATCATGTCCCACCATCTTTAGCTATCTTTAAATGACACCTTAAAGGACACCTCGGATCTTCTTCATGGAAAATTGGACATTAAGATTTTATCAATGCTGTATCAGAGTAAACTGCCTCTTTTCATTTAATCTCAGCCAGCCAGGCCCAATTTGGACAGGCTAGATGTTTAGTTTTCCAGAGGGCAGCCTTGGTGGTCTTTAAGTCTGTGAAGAAAAACTAATAATAAAACTGGAAAAAAGCAAAAAAGTATAGCATTGAAGGAAAAAAAATGTAAATGAATTGGGCTGATTTGATAATGCCAACCACCACAGCGTGCAATAGGCCACAGACTGACGGGGAAGGGTCTGGGTGATGAGGGGGACCCTGGGATCCAGAGCGTCTTACCATCAGTGGCGCTGCTGGCAACAAGCGAGCCCGTCTCTGCCATCCCCGTTTCACAAGAAATTTGACGCATAATAATCGCGTTTATGAAGTTGGCCGCAGTCATGGTGGTCTTACCGAGTGCTCGGAGCTCTTGTTCCTGAATGGACATCGGTTTGTTTTGAGTCTTTTCCCTACTAGGTGTACCGCTTTCTCCACGGCCAGGAGGGATATCCGACTGGGGAGGCAGCAGGTGCTGGGGCCGACCTGAAACCGAGGGGTAGGAACCAGGGTACATTCCTCCTGGGCTGGGGCAGGACAGCTTGGGGTCAGATTTACTGGAAGGCCCGTGGTCCTGCACGTGCTTGGGTAGACCGCCCCTGTTTTTGCCTCCGTCGCCACTCTGCTCTTTGGCTACCCTTGAGTCCATGGCAGGTGGGTAGGCCTCAGGGGGCACACCTGTCCTTTGGAGGTGGCCAGGGTAACCTTGGTAGCGGGCCTGCCCTGAGGTCATGGACCTGGCAAGCCAAACAAAACATGCTTAGTAAACAAGATCTCCTTGCTGTGAAAGCTCAGGAAAATATATCTGTGTTGTCCCACAACTATAATGCAGTTTACCGAAACACGGATGAGCTGGAGTGTTCGCTGACAGAAAGGCTCTTGCCCCCAGTGTTGTGCAGGACGCTTGGCCTCTGCTGCACGTTCTCCTGGGTGCGAGGGGACACTGGGGAGTGCTGGTGGCTATACGGCTGGGAGGAAGGTCTCACACTACTGTTACTACTGCTTGCCAAGCTGTGCTCTGTACCTGAGAGACAAAAACAGACTCATTTTATTAAAAAAACAAAACAACAACAACAAAAAACTCATTCTTTCCTGTCACCAGATTTATGCAGCCAGTATGTTAACTTAAAAATGAAAACAACAATCTGCTCCATACCTGGTCGCCAGATGGGGGCATGCTCCACGTTTCCAAGAGACCCGCCCTTCTCTCTGTCACGCTCTCGGTCTCTGTCTCTGTCTCTCTCTCTGTCCCGGTCCCTTTCCCTTTCACGGTCTCTCTCCCGTTCTCTTTCCCGGTCTCTCTCTCGGTCGCGTTCACGCTCCCTCTCTCTCTCCCGCTCCCTGTCTCTCTCCCGGTCCCTCTCCCTCTCTCTGTCACGTTCACGGTCTCTTTCACGCTCGCGCTCTGAGGATGCGCCTTGCATTTTGTTTATGTGCGAGGACCCAACTGCAGAGAAAAGGGTAAAGAGAAAAAAAAAAAAAGATTATTAAAAACAATAAGAGTGCAACATGTTCAATCTGTACGTGAATCTGCTTCTGTACAATTAATCGTACCAGGTGAGATGGGGGAGGTGGTGTAAGGCCTGCCAGGGAAGGTGGTGCTTCCCCCCGGGATGTAGGTGATGCGATCCATTGTGGAGCCGGCTGCCCCTGCAGAGGGAGGGACCAGGACAGGTAAGTGTGGCACCTGAGAAAGATCGATGATCCCTAGGGGACAGAAAGAAGAGAGGGGTAAAGAAAACCCTGATAGCTGGTTGGCAAATCTTTTGGTTGGGAGGATGAGAAATAAATAAAGCCTGACACAGTGTTCTCATGTTGGTCCACATCACAACTTATCATTCAGCTTGGTTTGAGGGTTTAAAAGGTTGTATTATAATGCAAGGAAAAGAAAAGCATGGCTTGTGTCTTTTAACTAAATACTAAAAAAAAATGAGCTTCAGGTTAAAATAAATAATGGATTGACTAACAGGCAAGTCTTTACACCTGATTCAAAACACAAGTAAATGATTACAGAGCAATAAAATGAGAGAATAGTGTTGGATCTAATTAGACTCTGCTTTAATGAGCGCTTCACGACAAAGTTACTAAGAATGCTCCAAGACGTGTTCCTGTAAAAATGTGCACTTCTTCGCTCCTTCATTACATTATACTGAAACCGAAACTCACTCACTGATCCTTCATCGATTCTTAATGATATTAACATTTCAGCAATTTAAATGCAATTCAACTTTTTTGCATTCCATTTTTTTTAAGGACAAATGGATGGTAAGTGTGAGTAAGATGTATCTGATGTTTTACCAGTATAAATGAAAATGACTCCAGACAGTGACGACAAGCAACCGCCAGATATTTCATAATATGTCTTTCTCCAGCAGCTTCTACTTACCTTTACCTTAACTTTAATGGTTGCCCACAACTTGCATGAGCCATAATGACAATTGCCACATACAAAAGAATTCAATATTAGAGCTACAACAACGAGTGTATGAAATTGGTAAGATTTGATTATTAAAACATTTGAAACACTTGACACATGGTGGAGCCGGAAAAAACAGTTTGACCAAAATCATCTATAGTACAGGAGCACCTCAAATTAAATATTGCATGACATCTCACGTCAGTGGTGGTGGTAGAGCAGAGTTGGGAACATTAGCCAACATTAGCCGAGCAAGCTAATAAACAACGGAGCTAAGAGATCTGAGGTAGCTAGCAACTATAAACTAATAAACTTCAGAGCAATGACCAACACTCTCCAGTCTGGTCTGGTTTCACTTTTTCCTCAAGGACCAATTTTACTCAACCAAGAAAATATCACGAGACATTCCAGAAAGTGAAGATTGCAATAGAAGCCAACAACAGCAAAACTGCTGTCACCACTGACGTATGGACGAGTGTAGCTACTGGAGCCAGCCTTGGCATCACATGCCATTACATCAAAGATGATTGGGACATGGTGTCAGTATCCCTTACCACCATGCCACTGCAGGACAGACTGGCAGCATCCAATATCACAGAGTGGTTAGAGGAGGTCGGAGCCAGGTTTGAAATTCTTTCTAGGAAAATTATCACCAATGTGCACGACAATGGTGATAATTTTATGGCTGCAGCAAACATACTGTAGCAGAAGCATGTGTATTCCTCTGTGCACTGCACTGGCCATACCTTGCAACTCGTGATAAATTCTGCTTTGAGGCACCAAATATTGGAAAACCTATTGGGGCTGCAAAAAAACGTGGGGAACATTTTAAAACTGGAATTACTGCCCTGTGGTTGTATGCCTCAGTGCAACAGTCAGATTTCTTATACAGTTTACATCCACGTCTATGAAAACATGGATTCTTCACACCCAATGTCCCCTAACAGCACAGAAGATCTATTCAATCAGCACAGTTTCAAGGTGGGCACCCAAGATGAGTGTCACCAATTAAGTATCCAAAAAAACTTAATTCAAATACTTCCCCTTCTGTTCCTGAGATATGACATTGAATAATAATAATGACCTTTTGGATATAAAATGTCACCACTTCATCAGTTTGTCCTAGACATTTGTGTGAAGTTTTGTAATAATTAGCACATGAATTCTTGAGTTAAGGCCAAAAACATATTTTGTGAGGTCACAGTGACCTTTGACCAAAAAAATTCTTCAGTCCAAGTGGACATCTGTGTCAAACAAATTTCCTTACGGTGTTTATGAGATATTGTTATCAAGAGAATCAGACAGATGCAAGGTAACAGTGACCTTGACCCTTGACCACCAAAATCTTATCATTTCGTCCAAGTCAACCTTTGTGTCAAATTTGAAGAAATTCCCTCGAGGCATTCTTAAGATATATCGTCCACAAGGATAAACCCAGAAACATAATGCCGCAGGCCACAGCTATCGTGGGCACGGAGGCATAAAAAGCAAGCTGGCCTTCAACAAGCTCTGAGAGAAACAGCAACAAATGACCCCACCTGAGCACAGGCTTGTTCAAGACATAAACACAAGGTGGAAAGACATGCTCTACAACCAACTGCTCGAGCAAAGGTGGCCTGTAACAGCTACACTGTTCACCTCCTCTGTCACTAAGAGGGGCAAAAGATTCTTGGATTTTAAACCAGACCGGTGGAGCCTGCTGGGAGAGCTTCCCACAGCCCTTAAGGCTTCTGAATGTGCCACTATCTTCATGAGCGGAGAGAAATACATAACAGTCTCAGCAGTGCCTCTATTTCTGAATGGGGTACTGAAGTGCACCCAGAGCGCTGCCTTTGAGTTAGCTCTTGTGCAGGCTTCTAAGCTCAGTGTCACAGAGCAGCTGCGGCAGTGATGGAAGAGAGAAACTTCTCTCTCAGAAATAACCCCAAACACAATGATCCACTCCACTGCCCAGGAGGAAACCAGTTTGCAAACCACGGCACCATTACTACAGCTGCTGAATCCTATATCTTCTGTCTCTTTACTGGACTCACTCCTCAATTCAGAAACCAGCATTGAAGAAGAGAAAAAGAGAGCGTGACGCTGAGAATCTAAACAGCCAAGTGAGGAATGAACTCCTCATTTACTGTGGAGAGAAGCCCCTTGTCGAGGAAGAAAGGACAGACTTTTAAGAAAAAATGATGATGCAATATAGAAATCCTTCTGAATATATTATCCACCTGAGTTGCAGTGTGAGATACAAGGTTTAAGTAGGCCATTAACAGCACTGCACCTCTTCATATTTCAGTTTCAGTGATGCTATTATTGAATGAAATTCAGGAAACATGAACCCTGCTGTTGTTTAGTAAAGTGTAAGAGCTCTCATCATGCTTCATGTGTCAGTACAGCACACTTGAGTTTACAGTTGTTCCACTTAAAACAGACTTTCAGTTTGCCAAACATCTCTAAAAGCCGATGTGAACACAACCTCTTTTGACTAAGAAATATTAGTCAAAATGAGTGTTGTCAAGTTAGTTAGCCTTACCACGTGGGGCTGCAGAGTAGGGCATAGGAAGGGGCTGGTCTCGTGGAGTAAGGCCCCTCAGCAGGTCTGAGCGCTGGGCGGCCATTGCAGCAGCTGCAGGCCACTGGTGCATCTGCTGGGACGTGATGTAGTCATTTAGCAGCGTCTGGCGGTTATCCAGGGCTGCAGTGTCGGGAAAGCCGCGGATGAGGTAGGGGTAGGGATGAGGGTATGCCGGGTTGGGCGCTAGGTGGCGAGGCAAGTAGTAGGCCGCTGTGTATGAAGAGTGGGTAACATCTGTCAGGAACTGTCATTTACATTGAACTAAACAACAAATCAAAATTATTACACGCCACACAAATACTCTTACTTATATTTCTTAATTAGACATCTTGTCAGGTCTGTGTGGGCGTATAGAGACTGTGACATCCCTCCCTCTACTATTTTGTTTCACTTGTCTGATTGTACAACAGCACTCTCACTGCACCAACACAAAAGTCTAAGTCAAAGGCCAGGCTGCATTTTGTGATGGATTTTTGTGACCTCGCATAACTCCCAGCAAGTCTCACCCGAGCCTCGATTTAACAGAGGTCTGATCAGGTCATTACAGCTGAAAACACCCGAGAGGGAGCATGTTCTGGTAATTTCTCTTCGATCTAACTTTACAGTGGCTGTACCTGGTTCAATGGGGATGCCACGGGGCAACGCCGCAGGATCAAAGGCTAAGGGGATCTGACGGTACACGTCTGCAGCCCCAAGACCCTGCAGCAGACGCTCATAGGTCTGTTGATCTGGAACACCTGGGAGTGGTGATTTGGTGGCACTCATTTCCCTGGGGGTTGGTGTGGCTTTACGCTCCTGAGGCGGATTCTTACTGGAACCTGGAGTAAAAACAAGGAAGCAAAAGAATTTCACAAACACTCTTCGTGTGAACTATCTTGTTTTACAATATTTCCTCTGTTGACTGTACGAGATATACCCACCATCATGCTGCCTTTGGCTTGCCTCCCTGGACAGAGGGGAGCCACGATGCGAAGGCCCAGGGTAAGGGTTCCTTAAGGCGCCTTTGTCCTCGTAGCCCACTGGACTATGATGGGCCTTACCTCCCTGCTCTGACCCCAGTGTAAGGGGGGAAGAGCGGGCCATGGGGCTAGCAGTGCTGACCACTGCACTGGGCCGCCCTTTTGGTGTCTCTTCATAGCGGCCCCTCTCAGCACGCATCTCCATGTGGGAGGGTGGATTGTGGTAGGAACGTGGTGAACTGGCTATGATGGAGCGGACATCATGACGTTTCCCTGAACCAGCAGCCTCCTGCTTCATGGGTGTTCCCTGAAGAGCACAACAGAAATTAATCAATTAGAAGTATTAAATGTATCAAATGTGTTCATGTGATGTGAAATTTTCACGTGTGTTAGTACAGACAAAGATTATTTCTGAAAAGGTACTAAAATGATCTTGTTTTACAAGAGTTTTAAAATGAAAACATATTAGTGTGAATGTGGCCAATGGCTCGGAAAGCCTCTGCATGTGTTGCTAGTGTACCTGTGCTATGATGCCCTCCTTGCCAGGCTGTCTGAGCTCCTCCCTGGGAATGAGGTGGATGGAGCGCCCAGCCTCCTTCACCGTTGGCACCATGGCCTCTCTGCCCTTCACTGGGTCAGAAAGTGAACCGGGCCCACGGGGTGGAGAACCCTCTCTCTTCATCTGCTTAGGCTCTCTCCTAAGGTAGCCATCCTGAGGGTCCAGATGACGAGGTATACCTGAAATCATATTAAAATCATGTCAGTCTTCTTTTTCTTCAAACAAGAGTGGGCAGCATATATCAAAAAATGCTTCATGATTTAGCCAGAAGGAGAGTGAGAAATGGAGAAACATACAGGAGAGACATGAAGAAAGGTTCTGATAGGGTTATATCAGCTCAGCTGAACCGGCAAAGGTTCTTAGAGCAGCTTCATCCACTACTATCTCTGGGCAAGATGAGACAAGATGGTTGTCTGACTTTACTGCTATCAGATAGATAAATATGAATATCAACATGAAAGTACTTCTGCCAGCGGGTGAGTTCTGGTAAGCTGGCACAATCTGTTTCTTGAAAAGAAAAAAGAAAGAGAAAAAGCTATCTTTCTCTGCAGCTCTGCTGAGTGAGCACAGAGAGTACAGTGTGTGAGAGCACAATGAGTGAGTACCTTCAGGAAAAACACACAGAATGCAAACAGAGACGACAGACTATATTAAACAGCATTATCTCGCAAGCAGTTACATGAACATTCAGTTCAAAGATTTAATCTGCTTTAAGACTTTTCTCAGTCTTTTTGTGTCTCTTTAATCTGCTACGCTTATAACCATCAAAAAAGTCTCCCCACGGAAAGAGTTCAAATTATACATTTTAAAAAAAGAACATTAAATCATATGGTCATGTTATACTGAGGCATCATCCTACCTTGAGAGATAGAGCCACGGATGTGATGAGCATCCTTGTAAGGTGTGTGGTGCGGACTGTCCCTATCATGAGGCATGGCTCGACCAATCAGACCTGAGGTGGAGGGGAGGAGTAGTGAGATGAAAGAATATGGTAAATGATATCATTAAGAATGAGAGCTCAATGTGATTTAACCAGGGTAAAACTGGATATTTTTTCAGCAGCCCTTTGTGGTAGTGACAGAAGATTTAAGGGGTCGCCTGTTACCTTCACAGTTGGCAGCAGACAGTGAATCCCTCATAGGCAGTCCTCTAGAGATGCCTCCCTCCATAATGTCATATGGACGCTTTAGGCCGAGAATTTCCCCAGACTGCCCGGGGCCTCGACCTTCATCTTTAGGGTTCTGAGAAGCTGGGCCTGCCAATGACAGAGATGTTATTGTATCCTGCTTCAAACTTCATAACATGAACATTCTGAATGGGTCCCTTTGTATTTCCTGTTGGAATAAAGGTAATGATATAACAAATACTGCAGCCAAGCTGAGGTACTCACGGTCATATGTGAGAATGTGCCCACTGATGCCCTCATAGAGCACATGGGCTTTAGACAGTGCCTCATCCCGTTCCCTCTCAGCTCGGCTGGCGCTGTCCTCTGTGATCAGACGGGTTATAGTTCCCTTATACAGCACATCAGCCGGTGTCCCCTGTGGCAAAGAGAGGAGAAGCACCTGCACTTTATCTTCTCATTGTGCAGAAGTGGATGTTCTTAAGAAAAAAGTTTATCTGACAAATTGTGGTGAGCACCTACATTCAATACTATCGCATATTTTCCTCTTATCGTGCTGCCCTACTTTTCATGAGTCACAGTGCAGGTCAAAAACAATCCTGAGTAAAACTGTTATGGTACAGATAGTGTAAGTGACTGTTTCTCTTTTCAGGACTGTTCAATTGAATGTAACTGGAGCCGACTGTAATGCATACAGTGTTACCTACAAAACGTGTATTCTGTTTCTTGAATTGTTCATGCCCCAGAAAAAGTGTTTGCTACAATGGCGTCAGATAAAAGTGATCCACATAAATAAATAAATAAATAAATAAGAAATAAACAAACACAGCTGTGAAATACAAAGTAGTACACTCTGAAGAAGCGGAGGTGCAACAACAGATGACAACAGGCTTTGTTAAAACCTCGAGTCACATCACTCATACCCTGAGTATGAGTCATATTTCTACACTGCTTGAAAGCGGGGGTGGGCGTGTGAGTAGGACACAGTAGTGCCTCAGATCACATTTCTTGTCTATTGGTTGCAGCTTTTCTAAGAAGACACTGCTGACGGTTGGAGGCCAGAGTCGTAGAGTTCTGTGTAATGAGGGGTTATGATTGCAGGATCAGATGGCACTGACTAAAGCAGTCCTCATTTACTCCCTAAGAAGGTGTAACATTGCCATATCTGAGTGCTAATCTAGCAGCAAGCTAAACAAACAAATGAGCTGTCCCTCTGCAACGGTGCTGATTATTCTTTATCACTTTCACCTTCTCCTTACTAATCCATCATGGTGGATAACAGCCCCCTCAACACTCGTTTCCTCTTGTATGCCAGTTGGATGTGATATTACCGTGAGCATATCAATGACTGGATTTAGCCAGAGTCTAGGATAAATAGATAAATAAAAGAGGGAACAGACGTGGTACAGTGTGTACCTGTTGCTAGGGTGACAGAGCTGTGGTTATGTCACAGCAGCAGGGAAATCCAGCAGCCACAGCACTTGGCCTGCCTCATGACGTCTAAACAGATCTGCTGCTCACTCTTTCATCATAAGTACACAAATCAAAACTCAATAACACAAAGAGTGCTAGTTTGACAGCTTTGGCTTTCAACAGTACACACAAATAACAACATCAATTTGGGCAAACCTAGTGTTAACCTTCAGAAAAGATGGAAGGAAGGAAAAATTACATATGTTGGTTGTCTGTGTACCAGCCATATAAGCTGCTACTATCATGACCCTTAACACAGTTTAACATTGAGTCAGTTTCAGTTCACCATTCACATCCATCAGCATCTAAAGCAAATCAAATTAACCCGAGTGTGCCGCTGCACAGTGATCTGAGGGGAAACACGGCAAAATATCATATTATACTGTATATAATAACAAGTCTCCTCTAAACCTGCAGGATGGCTTATTGTCAGTGGTTCATTTTGAAACCGGCTTATTTAAATCACTTTCAGAGGTTGTTCAGAGGTTCTTCAAATAAAGAGGAAGAGAACTGTTTGCCAGTTGTCTGTCGTAAGGCACTACTCAAATTTGAACACTGTCAGCAGAACATTCGTAACGCACTCTCATTAGGGTTGCCACACCCAAAACTGCGATAACAAACTGCACATATGGGAGATTCTATTACAGTGAGAGTAAAAACATAGTGGTAGAGGATTATCTTTAGATTACACCAGCTTTCCATCTTCAAACTAGAAGTCAAAGAATATTTGGAAACACTTCATTTGGATAGTTAACCTACACATGGTTCAAAGAGTATTTGTAACATTTCAACAGTTTTTTAGTTGAGATTCATCAATTCAAATGTTTTGCTTTCTTCTGTAGACCTTTAAAAGATCCTCTATCGAGGATGTCGTGTGACTTCCCAGGGAAAAAAGAAAACGTGTGGGACAAACAGAGATACTCCCCAGGACGCCTTCGGGACGCAAGGACACAGGGGACTCACTATCGTCTCATCAGAGGACGCACCCTATTGTTTCCCTGATAATACTTTGTGAACAACAAACCCGTTTGACATCGGCAGGAGGAGTGCTAGTTAACGTTAGCTCTAGGCAGCCGGTGGCAACAACTAACAGCTCATGAGGGTTGCGCTGAGTTACATTATGATGCATTAAAGCTCTATTCAGGAAAAAATTAGTATTAGGGCAAGGTAAATTAAAGCATTCTCATGATAGGTTCAGTGTAATCTTGTAAAATTTAGATTTTGGTGAGAAACTTGAATAAATACAGTTGTTTGAAGTAGAAATGTGTTGATGTTTTTACAGCAATATAAAATAGATATTAGACAGGGAATTATGATATGTTATATAGTAAATAGACTTTTGAGGCAGTTATGTTTTTAAAGATGTTTTTCATGTGAGAGGTTTTATTAAAAATGTGACCACCACAGCCAATCTCTACTGTGATAATGAGAGAGGAGAAGCCTTGAGATGGACCTAGGATTGAGACTCACCTGAGTAATGGAGCCCCCTCTGTAAGAGATTGACGAATCTGGATGCATTCTGGTCCCTGGGATGCCCTTCGTGATACTACCCCCCTGAACAGCTGGAATAGAACCTGTGAAGACAGGATGTGAAGATGGTCAGAGACAAAAAAGCAGTATGAAGTGTAGTTAAAGCAATATATCTACTGATATAAGGTTGACAGCATGACTTTACTAAGTTTTCGAATTTTATTTCAAAAAAGAAAAACTGTTGAGGCCCCACTGGCAGTAATTACAGCTTTGAATCTTCTTGAGTTTGCATCTACTAGCTTTGCACACATGGATCTGGGCAGTTTCTCCCATTCTTCACATCCTCTCAAGCTCTGTCAGATTAGATGCGTTTCAGTGAACCCAACTCCCCACAGATTTTGGATTTGAGATTTAAGTTTAGCCCGGGCCACTGGAGTACATTTAGAGACTTGTCCCAAAGTCACTCCAGTGTGGTCCTTGCTGTGTGCCTCAGGTCACTGTCATGCTCAAGAGGTTAATCTTTTCAGCATGACAGTGCTGAGCAAAACATGTGGGAAAACTCATGATCTGACTTTGTTATTCAAGGGTGTATAGCATCTTGATTGATGGCACAAATGTAATTAGTTTCAGATAAATCTGTGGTGCAACAAAACTTGGAAAAATTAGTGAATATTCTTTACCTACTACACAGGACAAGGAAAAACTCAGAAGCAAAGCACTAATATCAGTTCACTACGTATGGAAATAAAATAAGAGAGAGGACAAGATGAGCCACTCACCACGCCCAGAAACACTATCATGAGGCGACCCCTGGGTTGACAGGTTGTCAGCTTGAGAGGACGAGCTGCGAGGGGACAACTGTTCCTGCTTTACCACAGGGAATGGGCCTGCTGTATAGAGTATAAGAGTGTGGAAAAGAAAGGGACAAACAGAGAGACCGTAATGAGAAAGACAAGTCTATGGTGATGCATCAGCTGCGATGGGCATGATAGAAGTGGATGGCAACTTAGTGCACAGTCTCTTCGCACAATTTTACTCACCCACTTTCCTCTGATCCATCCAAGACAACCCCATCTGTGTGGGGGTCATCTTCCCGTGGTCCAACCCATGAGCTGGGCTGTGCAACTGCACTGGGGTGCCCTGAAGAAATAAGTATTTGGTCATAATGGTGATAAACACTGTCATTGCTCTAGCATAGAAATCAGTTTGTCAGATTCTAATTTTTTCTTTCATCAATGTCTTCATATTTTATGTAGCAAATGTATAAGTGTGATACCAAGTTTATTTGAAGAAAAAAAAAAAGGTTTTCAATTCCATGGTTTCCATGGGCCAACTATGACTAGTATATTATACCTGTGTGATGGAGCCTCCTGGCTTGCTGGAGGAAATGAGTGGCGGAGGCTCTGGCATCGGCCTCACTGCTGCTAGCCTTCCACTGTCCTGTGGCAGACTAGAGAGTGACGGATGGCCTGTTTGCTGGAACGCTGGAAGGCAGGAGAGATTATGAGATTGAGATTTGACTATTTGAGTACTGGCAGAGGGAGTGCAGGTTATGTTCAAAGTTCCCCTGATAAAATATACAATATATATTACAATATATATCTGAGGCTTGTTAAGAATATAAAAACAGAGCAGGGCAGAGGAGAGGACTCACAGTTGAAGTGGAGCACATGCTGGTCGTGACTGATCTTGGCCATGTCTCGTGGGGACATGGGGTACGGTGAGAGAGCTGGTCGACCCAAGTTGGAGGTCCTCAGATCGTCAGGGCCCAGTGCCTGCTTCTTGGCTTCACTGTGCGGAGAGAAAGCCCGCGACTTTTCTGCAAAAACAACAACACAGAGTCAGAAGAAGGCATCTCACAATACCAGAAATGAGGTAGTCGATATCAGTAGCAGTGATATTCCACGATTCTTGATACCTAGTTCAATATCACGGTAAGAAATTAAACAAATCAATAAATCCCATGTACTTGGACATACACTCCTTTATAAGGAACATTTAAATTTCATTACCAGCCACGACAATGTCAATGCGATAACTTAGCAACTGTGCAAGATGCAGTCACGAAACTTCACAGGTGCGTAGTTGAGATCAAAATTAGGGTCGTGTTTGAAGACAGGTATGGTTCAAGCAAAACGAGCCAGAAGTAGGGGGAAGGAAGTAGGGAAGGGGCTGATGGCCACCCCACTTGAGCCCCTGTCCGACATTCGCTTAATGTCGCAGATCGCTGTATTGCGGCTGGAGTGACCATTGCTAGGTGGCTTCTAGTTTAAATTCAATTTTATTATGATGATCGGCCTTGAACACACAGTACTCTTCCATGTGGGTTAATGAGATTTTGTGGGTGATGGAACACATAAATATATGTAGCCTGCAGTATAATAACATATTTCTCCTCCATTGTTGTTGCACTTCAGCACTAGTACATATAAGATGTGACAGGTGGTCTTTGTGGTATTTGTCCTGCCCCTCCTTCACTGTGACTGGATGGCTGGGTAAAAAGTAACAGTGATGAGCACACCGTTAAACATTTTTCAGCTCTCAGCAACCAGAAAAAAAAAGCCAAATGTGCAGTGCTCAGCACAGAATAGAAGCCCAGTGCCTCGTAACACTGCTGCCGTTTGTAGCACAGTGTAAATACATGTTGATCCCACTGCAGAGAATTAACAAAAATACGCTGGCCTCGGGCAATTTACACTTTTCTTTTCGCCAGGTCAAGGCAGAGCAGTCATTGCAACTGCACTTCTCGCCATCATCCACGTGTTTAACTTGTTCTTCCATGCTGGTAGGTGATCTTCTTCTTCCTTTGGCATTTAATGGCAGACTAGAACACTTGTAGGCTTATATGCTGCCCCATCAGGTCGGGATGAATTACATCCCTGGTATATACAGTACTGGAGAAACACAAGTACTGTCACATTTTCAGAATTTTGGCCTTGACTTGGTATCGAAGTATCCCTTCTCATGACATTCCCAGTGAGAACCAAAGCACAGCACTTAGCTAGATCTCCACTAATCCAAAAGACTGTCCTTAAGCCTGCTAACTGTTGTCAACAACAACACCAATGCCATCGTCGTCTATGGGCACACCACTTCCCAGCCAGCCAATATACACAAAAAGCTCCTGCTAATATTTATCATTAAGTACACAAAGTAAAATCCAGCAGAGGCAGTGATCACCCTGCAGTGTGATTAAGGTGTAATTAAAAAGGGAATGGTGTGGCAAGGGGTGAACCTACTTAATCCCTGCAGGAGGGTCAGTAACCACCTCTCGTTGCCTTCCAGCTCTGAAGGGACACAAACACACCACATATCATCGCATCCTCACAGATTTTTCTCTCTCACACAAAAGCATGCACTAAATACATAAACACATTACTTCCATTACCACTTGGTGGGACTTTGATATTCACCAACAGCCAAATGTTAGTGAACAGTAGCTACATTGTAAATCTACACCTGTGAGATTTTTAAGCCTTTTTCTTCACAAAAAAATGCATGAATAAGTGGTTGCTGTACTTTAGAGTTCACAGCTGCTGTACCCAGTTGGTTATAAAAGACCTGTCTTTGTCTGGACTGTTGCTAAAAGTCTTACACTGTGCTCTCAGAGATTCACATTCCACGAGCTCACAGTAAGTGCACTGAACTAGACTGTATTCCCTTCTGGGTCAATAGCAATACCAGATCATTTATCAGTTCCCTTCTCCACGAGTGTCCCAGAAACACTTGAATGCCCTAAACACTAGAGAACTCAGACTCAAGGTTAGAGCATGTAGCAAGGACCAACTAAGTAAAACTAGATCAAATGCTACTAAAGCCACATAAAATGCAGCATTTTCTCCATTTTCTTCTTAAAATTTCATGATTCCTCATTCACAGTGCTAATTGTGTTTTTCGTTTATCCTTCATTTTAAAATGGACAACTTTAGCAATACTGTGCATACATACAGCCTGCTGAAGAGTAATGCTAGAGATGATACAGATTGAAAATGGCATGGGAAAAAGACAAATGCAGGAAATTGTGAGAAGGGTCCCTACATTTGTAACTTCAGCAGCTTATGCAACATCCTACCTCTAAACTAGCCCTACATGCCATCTAAGTGGTGATGAAGATTGATCAGATACTTGAGTATATAAGCAACAAAAGGTGGCTTTCTTTCTTTCTTGATAAAGGTGTGCGTACCATCCTTGTCGCTGGTGGAGGGGCTGCGCGGGCGAATACGAGGACTGCTGCTGTGAAGAGCCTCCCTGTCTCTGTCTGCCTGTGACGTGTAAGCCTGCTGTTTGCCTGGCTGGCCCGAAAGCTGCTGCTGCTGTTGCTGCTGCTGCATTTTGACCTCCTGAGAGGACTCCCCATGAGCCATGGTGATCTGCTGCTGGTACAATGCCAGGGCATGGGGGGGCAGCACTGCCTTGCCACCTACACTTCGCTGACCGCCCTGCATGGAGGCTTCTGGTATCTACACATGGGATGAGAGGAAAAGAAAAAAGGTTACAATCACACCACACACATAACACAAGCCCACGCCTACCTGGCATTTGACATATGGTTAGCCACATACAGTATCTGATAAACATGATAGCAAACAAACATCTCTTATTTCTTGGTAAGCTAAAGTTTCTCGAATGCCTGGGATCTAATTTCTTCTCCACAAAGCAATCTCTCCCATCATCCTCCATCTGGCTGGCTTATTTTATACAAATATGACTTAACAATTCCACCTGCTCTACTGTTATCTACGTAAGCAGAGAGACAGGGATGGCATTGATACCAATGCAACGGATGTGTGTGTGTGTGTGTGTGTCTGGGCAAATCAGTTTTCTATTACAAAACACTACCTGGATCAAAGACACTTTCCTAGGCTGGAAAAGCTGAGATGCTCGTCACCTAACTCTTGTATGATGTATGAGTGTGTGTGTGTGTGTGTGTGTGTGTGTGTGTGTGTGTGTGTGTGTGTGTGTGTAAAAAACACACACACAAAGTTTAACCAGTGACTCACAATAGGTGGTATAGCAGCAGCCCTCTGTTTAAGCTGTTTCAGGTCCATGGGCTTCTGCAGCGGGGAGGATATCACGCCATCGTGAGCATAGTTCAGTAGACTTGGCCGTGGAGAAGTCATTCTACACACATACAGACACAGAAAAAGTTAGTCCCTTCTCTTTCTGGGTTTGCCTGCTTGATCCAAAACACAAAAAAGAGGGCAAAGGTTCTGATTGTGTTTCCATCCCACATGCCTGCCTACCCACTCCTGCAGGAGACACAGGCACAGCCACAAATCCTCACTCACTAAGCGAGGTGCTTAAGTATTCAAATGATTGCAAACAGCAGGAATACATAGAACAGGTGCATGTGTGTGTGTGTGTGTGTGTGTGTGTGTGTGTGTGTGTGTGTGAGGAGTGGGTGGGGGGTTATATGTAGGATGAGTGTTGACAGAGCCTGAGACCGAATTGCAAGTAAAAATCCATATCCATGTCTCGCACATCTGTCGAAAGCACACAATATACTCTGAATCACAGACAGACACGCACTTTAATGCACGACAACACAAAAGTGTGTGCACGTATGCACACACGCGCACACACACTCGCGCACTCACTCACTCCCTTTGTTTGCTTTGGCAGAGAGGGCAGCTTTTCCCCCGGCTCTGCCAGTACATGCAGTCTGCTGTCATGGAAAAAATTGAACAAATACCGTGCAAACAAGACTAATCACTCCTCCCACGCACTTTGACACCCATTTCTTGTGGCCTCATTCACAGACACACACACACACACACATATATATATTATACATATATAGATATATAGATACACACACACACACACACACACACACAAACATAGATATACGGTAAATATATATTCTCATTCATACAAAGTACAAATAAAATCTCTGGCTGATAGAGCAACCAGTGGTGTACACACAAGTGGCTTGCCAAATATGGCTTCCCTGCTGTACAGTGTAGCTAGGCAACTAATAACACTTCAAAACCCTCGCTTCTTCATTTTCTGTCTGCTGTGGTAGACCAGAGAAGTAGGACACCTGGTAAACCACTGCTCAAAAACCAGAAGCCCTCTGACACTAATAATCTCAAGCAGGCCCAATGATGTCATTGATAAATCAGAACAGGAAGGATATAGTATAATTAAGATATTATATTTTAACCTAGAAAGATGTAGAATACATGTTTTTAGCATTTTACAAAACCTGAGAAAAAAGTCTTATTTACACTATATCTCTTGCTAAAGGCTCTTACCGGTTCTTGTCTGTGTTGTCTGTCTCTTCCACTTCATCAGCGCTGCAAGTGGCACTAGAGTCACTGTCCCCATGTGAACCTGTTTTGGGCCCGTGGTCCTTCTTGGAGCTCTTAGTGGAGCTTTTGACTTCCTCCATCTCTACTGTGGGAGGTTTTTTATCTGTGGCATCACTGGGTGGTGTCGACTGCTCTTTGCTGGGCTCCCCTGTCTCAGTCTTTATCTCCTGTTTTATGGCTGATTCTGCATCTTCCTTGACTGGAGGTTTCTCATCCCCTGCCTGGCCCATGTCTGACCCGGCTGCCTCCTTGTCCCCTGCGGTGGAGCTGGCCTTTGACCTGCCCGAGCCTTCCTCCTTAGCCTTGCTGTCCTCTGATGAGTGTGGCGAGGGCAGGCTCTCCGTGTCAGAGCTGTTGTTGGCTCCACCTGGCAGGGACAGAGGACAAAAGGAAACGCAGATCAGAGGACGCGACTGGGCTCATACTGTAAATCATGTTATATCTTCTTGTCCTTGTTTCTTTCATCTTTTCCCCCATCTCTTTCTGCTAAACCAGATTCTTCACAGTGCCAGTCTTCTACCTAATCATGTTTCACTGTACAATAAGGAGGAACACAAAACCAATTGGGATGATGGACGAAATCCCCCGGGGCATCAGCGCTCTATTGTGGAAGTGCAGTCTACACGACTATCAACAAACTACAGCGGGATTTTCAGGATGCTTTTATGTTTGACACTGCAGAACATGATTCTTCAAGTTAACAGAGCTACTCAAAGAGTTTTGTTGTTACATTACATTGTATAAAGATACACTCAGTGGCCATTTAATTAAGTATACATGCACAGTCTAATGCAATCCAATACAACAGCTCGGCCATAGATTGTGCCACTACAAAGACAGTAATGTTTAGTAATGAGTGACACTGTCAGAAAGGTGTTAATTCAGCTTTATGTGTATTATTAAGGCTTGCAGTGGTGTTGAACTTGACTAAATTATATTCAGTGGTGCTTTTAATGCTCTTCCCACCCATTTACAAATATGAGGGGTTAAGAATATTGGAAACCCTCAGCATAATATACTAACTACAACATCAACAGTAAAACACAAAGTTGAATTCACACCCACGTTTTAACAATGGCTGGCCATTATAGGCGTCATTATCATAAAAGGTAGAATTTGTGGTAAATCTATTGTGTTGGACTGCATTAAAGTGTACAGGTCCAGGTGTCCAGAGACTATACAAATTAAAAGCATCCATTTTGCTTTACTTAGTACATTTGACATTTTTTATCATCTTAGATTATAAAATGCTGATGCATAACTATGTTAAAACGTAACTACTGTAAAACTACTATATACTGAAATTAGGACTGAGCAATTTAAATTCGTTAAAATTTTATTGTAATTCTAATATGGCCTGCTGTAATTTAGATCCCTACAAAAATGACACTATAATCATTTAAATATTTTTTATGATGTAAAATTTTTCATTATCTCTTATATCGCAAATTATATCGCAATTGAAATATCAGTCAAAATAATCGCAATGAGATATTTCCTTTAAAATCATTCAGCCCTTAATGAAATTAAACAATCTACTTTAAACAGTAATAGATGAAGATGATAAACAGTTAGAGATGATAAACTCCTTAACTGATATATGGAGGTGAAATAAAACCTTTGATTTACACAGTATTTTCTTTTTGAAATTAGGGGTAGTGTACCTTCTCCATCTTCAGGGGCCTCCTCTTCATTGCCGCTGGCTCCTGAACCCTCCATCTCCTCCTCCTCTGCTGTATACGGGGCACTGGTCTCTTCATTCTGCAGGGCTTTGCCCCTTCGGCGGGCCTTTCGCTCCTTCTCCTGGGTCAAAACAAACACACACTAAATAAAAACAGCCCGGGGAACAAAACTGTGCAGATCCAGAGGAAAACCAGAAACACCCCTATAGCTTGTGTGAGCACATAACAGCATGAATGACTTCAGTTTGTCAGTATCACATGGAGCAAATGTGACTCACAAAATTTGTCCCAGTGCTTACCGATTTCATTTTATGCTGCTGCAGAATCTCATCCAGTTTCTGCCTCTTTTTGTAGTTGAAGTAGAAGTTCTTGCACTGTGACACGGTTTTCGATCCCACCATCTTGGCGATGGCGGACCAATTCCTACCATACTGGAGAAGGCCTGGAATTAACAGATGGACAGGCAGGGGGATTAGGATGGGACAGGAACAAAGACAGCCAGACACGGCTGACATGTGGTCTCACACAATTACGTTTCAGCTTCATATTAAATGATGATCTTTATGCAGTAAAAAAATGATGCAAGATGTGCAAAGTGCACTTGTTGTAAAGATTGCAAATTTCATGGTTATTTTGGTTTATGTACCACAACAATATCCCCAACCTCTTCCAGTGCACAGTATGGACGTCTCTCTATGGTAAGTCAATAGCCATAAACATCTGTCTCTATACAGCTGTCAAAACTGTAGCACAGCCTGGGAGTTTAGTTCACAATGCAACATAGACACAGTCCCACTCTCCCAGCAGCAGCAGCATGGCTATATGCCATATGCTTCCTAAGTGGAGACAGGGAGAGAGGTCCAGAGTAAGAGAGAGGGGAGTGGTGGTATGGTGGCTGAACCGTCAGTCACACCAATGACATCACCAACTATCCCAACTGGGGTCACTCTGTGTCATATTCTGACTGACTTTGATGTGACCCACTTCCAAGAAACCCTGGTCCTCTACCCAGTCAACCACATGATTGTGTCTTACACAAGAGTCTACAGGCACCCGCTGGGCAAGAGCTGTGATAGATCAACCTGTCATGACACACACACATACACAACCGTTCAGTGTATGCGTGCTAAAAGAAGAGATGTAGAGAGCAGTTGGTGGGTAAGTGCAAGTGAGTGAGAAAGACAGATAGTGTAGAATTTGCTCCGGTGTTTCCCCCCCAGAGTCTGCTGTTAGCTAAAGGCAGCTCATTAACAGTGTGTGTTGTAAGAGGCTTAGCTTACACCACCCACTTGTTTCCTGTGCCAGCCTGACAGGTCCTGGCAACAGGACAGCCTCTCAAAGGGTTGTGGGGAGGGGTGGGGGGGGTGTTATTAACAGGCACAGAGCCAACACCTCCTGGTATAACCTTGGACATGAGTTCAGAGGTCTCTGCATCTCATCGCTTAATGGAGGCAGTGGGACAACAAGCACAAATCTGAGCCAAAGGAGAGGAAAGGACAGCTGTTTACAGCCCTGTCATTTCAACTCTCAGATTAATCAGAAAGACTGATAGCAGCGCTTTATTGAATAATGCTATCAATAAGTGACAGCTGCAATAAAGGCTGGTCTATCAGTTGTTTACAAGTTCAACTTCTAGGGTATTATTCACAAGACTATATTTGTTTATGTGTCCAGACCTTGGGCAATATATGAAGATACACATAAACAAGTCACCCAAAATATGATAAAGTATCCAGAAAAGTCAAACAGTACCTCTGTCACACATATTCACTGATGAAAAGTCAAACAGTACCTCTGTCACACATATTCACTGATATTTATTAAAAAAAAAAAAAAAAAAATTTTGCTAAAAGAGCTGTGCATCATCCAGAAGATGTGAAAAGATGTACAATATTCACTGTCATGCTGAGAATTTATTAATGGCAGTAAAAAACCTACCATAACAAGCAAAGGTGATCTTAAAGTCTGAGCTGCTAGTGTCTAAAAGCTGCTACGCACCTACAACCTGTCAAGTGTTAAAGTGGAAGAGGTTTTTCAGCTGAAATATTCATTGCTGCCACTAAAAGGCATTACTAGGAAAGCTTTTCCAAGAACGAAAAGAAGACCGGCAGGCCTGACTCGCTTCAAGAGGACTGAGACACATGACCGACACCTATTAACGTTTTACAGCCGTCTCATGAGAGGCGGAGGGGATAGACTGCCCTACGAGTCAGACACCTTCCAGAGTACACACAAACATACACGTGCTCAGACAAACAAAGACACAAGCAGTGGCATAATATCACACACACACATACTGGCACGTAAGACAAGCACTTTGTACCCGCTGAACCGGAGGCAATAACAATGCAATTCATTAACTGAAAGTCAAAGGTCACTTTGTTATGACCTCCTTGTTATGACCTTATTCCATTATATGCAAGCACACGAAGCACAATCCTAAGCGGCTCTGGTTAACTCAGGGCCTTAGTTGCTGAAGCAAAACACATGGAACAAACATCCAATCAGCAGCAGCAATACTGAAGCAGGTGGTAGCCTCACAGCCAATCAGGACACTGTATTCCCATTAGCTCCTCCCAGAGAGAGTCCAATCAACACCTGGTGCAGCCAGAAAGTGGTTGTTCCTGTCTGTCACATGCCTGTCACTCCAGCCGCCGTCTCGTGGCCCTGCAGTGGATAACAGTATCAGACGGTCTGATCTCCAGAAGGCCAGCCGGGAAGCTCTTCAGGGCTGGGCCTTCCGATCCAGAGCAGAGGAGATGAAAACAGCTCAGACTTGGCGCTCTTCCTGCCAGCTGGCTTGATACTTGAGCCGGTGTCAGGTTGACATGCTCCAAAACAGCACATGCTCCTGGCCTCTCCCCTCCTTTTCCTCTCACTCTGTCCTCCCTGTGCTTCGGTGAGTGCTGGTCTGTTCTTCTCTGCCGCGTCTCTCCCCAATGGCGGTCGTCTGGGAAGACTTCCACAGGAAAGTGGGACTGTGGGGCGGTGCTATGTGCTCAGCCTCTCTCTCCCCTCATCTGATCTCTCCTCTATCTCTCTTTTTTTCTCCTCCCTCCCTCTCTCCGTCGGTCCGTCCCTCCCCCTACCTCAGTCTGCCAGCAGGCACCGCGGCACGCACGCACACACACACTCGCAAACGCATGAGTGAGTACACACTCACTCGAACCCTCTCTCTCTCTGTCTCTCTTGTTAATACTCTAGCACACAGACGCAAACACACACTCAGGCAGTCCAAGAGTAAACAGAGAGCAGAGAGAGAGAGAGAGAGAGAGCGCAGCCCAGAGAGAGGAAAGATATAGAGAGAGAGCAGAGCCACTGAGCCAAAGAGACAATGGAGAAAGGGAAAGGATACAGAAGTGGAGAGTAAGCAAGAGGGGAGAGGAGGGGAGGGAGGGAGTTGATGTTGATACCATGAGAAAGCATAAAGGCTTTCACATTTTTCCTGACTGACCTGCTTTTCATCTTGAATGTGACCTCTCTCCAGTCTATAACAACACAGAGTGAGGGGAGAGACAAAGTGAGTGGGGGAAAGAGGCGCTTGCCAAATCTTCCACAGCTCTTGCCAATCTGGGCCGTTGCCATCTCCCATCCGAGAGAGACGGACAGAACGAGAGACGGAGATAGAGCAACAGTGGAGGAGAAAGACAGAAAAAAATAATATGCCATTCTCTACCTGCTGCTCCTTTAAATGGGTTCTTCCAGCAAGCAGAGCAGGGGCCATTATCCAGCTGCCTGCACCCAAGCAAAGCCTGCCAGATTAGTGCACTTACATAAACGCCAGCCAAGAAGGGTGCACATGCAAACACACACACACAGACACAGTTTGGACCAAGTGCACACAGACACAACCTTTGCTACACATATCTTACACACACACACACACACACACACACACACACACAGGCAGGCATGGCTGGTGGGTTTAAGAGAGAGGCTTTACAAAGACTGGCAGTCCCTTGTATGAAGTACCAGTCTTTATGAGCAGTGAAGACAAGAGTGATCTCTCTCCGAGTGTGGCCATGCCATCCTCGAAGGCAGCGATGGCTGGCGCTGCCATGCTGGAATGCCGATGCCTTGCCAGGCAGTATAAATGCCATTATTCAGATCTGTTTAGCTCAAAGGGATAAACACATTAGCATCAGGACACCTAAGCCTCTTTAAAACATATACATGTCAAGCACCTGCAAGGGAGAGCACCTTGACAAGCTTATTCAATACTACGAGGAAATGGGGGGTGGGGGTTATGATCTTGGAGTGTCTCAGTTCTTGGAGGGGAATCCCTTTTGGCAGGTGTGGGGGTGGTTGTTAGAACTGATGAAAAACGGCAAGAGCAGCTCCTCCTCTTCGGCCCTCAGGACTGTAGCTGGGGCTCTGTGGTTGTGGTTACATAAGCCCTTCATAGAAGCCCTGCTCCCACCAAGCTGCCAGGCTAATCCTCTGGGATGGAGAGCCCCACTAATCCCGCTGCAGGAGAATGGAACTGAAGACATTAACCAGGATTACTACACAGGACCGTGTTCAAGCCAGGCCAGCGCCAGTTACGCAAAATAACCCCTTAACACACAAACCCCCACGCAAACACAAACCCCCAATTTGCAGGAGACGCTACACACAGACACACTGCATGAGGCAGATGCGATAAATGATGACCAAATGTGGTTTCAATATCACGCTCAAGCTGCTCATGGCTGCTTGCAAGAGGCACTTTATCTACTGTTGATTGCAAGAGAGAGCAGGTTAAGTTAGTCAGAAGCAGAACTGAGAGTCACACAAAGCAAGATGACACATCATCTACAAATGGCCACAAAGCAGGCGCCTTGCAATGAAAATGTGTTGAGTCAAGTGCAGAAAGCGGGACTTGACATTACAAAGATGGTACTTAGTCACGTAAGACCAAGATTTTAAAAAATCATCTATCAAAAGATGCATTTAAATACACAGCTGAGGTTGCCTTTTGGCAATGTGAGATATTTATAAATATTAACATTACTGCCTGTAACACCATCACCTTTTCTGGGAACACGAAAATCTTTCTTGTTTAAATACCCAAACAGATAAGAACCAGATTGGACCATCAATCTGGTGTCGCAGATCAGTGGGGAATCCCTATCTAAAGTAGTGAGCATACGAAGCCACTGTTGAGGTAAGGAGCTCATTATATCAGTAACTGAGACTCACAGACTGCACGCAACAAACACTGTCTGAGCACTCACACAGAGCGCTGGTGGTAGGAAAATGGGCAGAGTGTCAGCGACCTCTGTGAATCAGCCATACGCCTCTGGGTAATCTTCAGTCAGAGACAATAAACAGGTTGAGTTAATGACTGCTGCATTTGCAGGGGCTGGCTGATAAGAGGCAGACTTTACAGCCTGCTTGATAAAAAGACAGGCTGCCTTGACCCACAGAGACGGGGAAACAGCTCCAAAGAGCAACAGACCAAGTCCAGGCAGACTGACACATACACGCATAGACACAACCTCGCAGCACGTGGCGGTTGCTGTCTCACTAACAGGAAGTCACAGCCGCATCACTTGTCTATGCTTTTAAAAAAAAGTGCTTGAGCTGCAGCTCGTGTTCTCTCCTTTGACAACTCTATTATAATTCATAGCAACTGGAATTAAGTTAAACTTCGCATGGAGAGGAAAAGGTTTACTCTGTATTACCTTTTTTGGCAGTTTCCATCTCTTCTTCAGTCCAGCGAGAGCTCTCATTCATCTCCAGATTGGCTGTTTAAAAAAAATAGAGAACCACCAAGTTAGAGGAGGCGGGAGGAGGGGGTGGAGTGGGCAGTTGTCACAAAGTCAGTTAGGGAGTGACTGACAAGAGGAAAGGAAGGAGAGAGAGAAATTAGAGAAGAAAAAAGAATAAGAGGGTGGGGGGCAGGGTAGCTTGTACTGCTTGCCAGTGAGGCACTGCAGCGTGGGTCGCTAGGGACTGTTTGTTTTAGATGGAGGAAGCAGGAAATCCAAGGAGAGAAGTCAGTTAATGATTATAGACATAACAACTGGCTTCTTTCCCTGCACAGCTCATAAGCCAGGGCCGACCCTGGCCCTGCCTGGCAGACAGCAGAGCGGGAGCCTGTGCCTCTGTGTCCTCTATATGGACCTGTGAAGGGCACAGTGGGCCAGCTAGCACTGCTGCCAGCAGGGGAACAAACAGTGGTGGAAGGGAGCTGCTGATGAGAGCCCCTACAGCCCGAGTCACCTGGGGATTCCCTGTGACTAAACCTGTGCTGCAGGAGCAACTGCAGCATACACACACAACTGCTGAAACATCAAAAATCCCCGATAGCCTGCAGCAAGAGTGTTAGTGTGTGCACGGCTGACTTACCATCTGCGAGGAAACAAAGAGCTAAGTGGGGGGGACACTGCTGACACACTGAATATTTTGCACTTAAATAATACTTTTGTCTTTCAAACAGATGGGATTTAAACTACACATCTCATGCAGGGACGTTTTTTTTTCACTGTTTTGATTTCTTATTCTGCCATTTATGAGTGTCACTTAGGCAAAAAGTAGGGAGTGCAAGACTGAATGTGAATAAGGGAAAACAAAAGAACAACAGTGCACTCTTGTGGTGTGGGACAGGAGGCCACAACTAGATCAAAGGTGACAAAGTCAATCCTGCGTAAATACCTTAGCTGTTGTTTACTGGCTTCCGACAGGTGTAAAATAATTCTGCACTATATTATTGCTTTTAGCTATTTGACATTTTGATCTTTTACACAAAGTTAGAAATCACGAGTTTCCTTATATGAAGTATGAAATAAAGTTTCTTGTCATGTCTGTGAATTTATCAGGTATATTAGAACAATTTATTGAGATTTGACCCATAAGTGATTTCATATCTCCAATTACAGTATGCGATGTGTCTTAAGGTGCATGCTTAATTTATTTGAATGTTAAAGTAACACTGGACAGTGAAGCAAATTGGCACTAATTTGCGGTGCAGTTGAGACTGACCAAGCTCATTGTTGAGTGGCGGCGTGGTGGTCTCCTCCACTTCACTGGTCATCGAGCGGGTGATGCGGCCCTTGCGGCGCCCCTGGCTGTTGGCTGTGCGTCGACCCTTGAAAGCCACAGCGGGCTCTTTGTCCTCTGCATCTTCTCCAGAGGTGTCGTCCCTGTGTTTGAGAAATGTCAACATGGTCAGCAAGAGAAGCACCGGATGTTTGAAGGTGTACGTGCAATGGGTCACTGATAAGAGGAGTGAAGGCCCTATATACAGCCCCCAAATATTTGGGCAGCATTGCAGGACAGTGGTAAAAATAATTTAGACAAGAAAGCAGTGATTTTATTGCCAGAGAACTGCTTAAAATCAGACTAATGCTATGAGCCCCTAACCAAGCAAGAATATAAGATGTGTTGTAATACAGGCGATGTACAAAATCACTGCGGAAGATGCCAAGTGTCTGCTCATGACTACAGATCACTGACTGCAGAGACAAATATTACTGATGGACAATATTCTAACATGTGAAAATGGCCATAATTCCTGAACTGGTGTAAATGTACACACCATCAAATTGCAAAGTTAACACTTGTGACTTTCATTTCAAACCCAAAGGGCTATGGTACAGAGCTAGCAACATAAAATGTGCCTCTGCAATAGTACTTGCAGTACTTTCAAACTCCTGAAATATATCATGTTTGTTTAGTATGTGTGCAAGAAAACACGTTTCTGAGACACAAATACGGGCCATCATGGTATTCAGTCAGTCCCGAAAATTCAGTTCCAATGTATGACCATCACCATCAGTCACGACTCTCAAAACTGTAAACCTCCAAATCTCTCGCTATTAAACATAACTTAAGAGTAAACCACCGTGGCAAACGAAGGGCAGGAAGCACTATCTGTTAGTTTTTGCACTACGCTTCACAGAATATTAAAAAAAAACAAAAAATAAAATAAAAAATATATAGATTAAGTCATATTGAACATACTGAACATGGACTGTTGTGTTACAGCATAAGCTAGAGGTGAGTAAATTCTGAGATGAATTCCATTTGATATTTCGTGAAAACCCTCTGAAATTCGGTGATCCTAAAGGTTCCCCTTTTCACAACAGGATATCAATCGTAAACAGATAATAAATATTGAACATGCTTAACATTTACGATTTGAAATCAGTTTGGCCGGGACTGACGTCTGACCAGACTAAGGGATGTAAAAAACACACTTTCCACAGCTCACGTCACAGGAAAATCGGCTTGATTCTTGTGTAGTGTGTAGCTGGCATTATGAGGTAATTTGGCCTTGTTTGCTCTAAATTTATATGCACTAAACACACCAGTCATGTTTTTGTCTTAATGAACCCTCGACTCCTGGCATTTGCTCCTGGTGTTCTTCACCACTGTTTGGGAAAGAAGAAATAACTGGAGTAACAGGGGAACCAGCATTAAAAGTGACATATATTCTTTTTAAATAAGTTCTGTGGTGGATCATATTTATGCCAATGTAAAGAGTAGTTCATGTGGATTTTGATAGGTAACTAATAAATATCTAAACAGAACTTTAAAGAACAGAATTTGGTATGTCAGTAGGTGGTGAAATGAGTGTTTTGGCACCCCCCACTCACCAGGCCAAAGCAGTCACACTGCACTGCAATGACTTTAGTGTCACAAACCTGGGCACAGATATGTTTGCCTACATGGGGACAGGTGACTAGAAATTGCTTCAGACTGAAACACAAACTAGAAAGACCAAATGTGAACGTGTATACAGACTGCTTTTTCTTTCTTTTTTTCCAAGATAATTTATCGAATGTCAGCACAATGGCATGCCAGGAGACAGCCACTGAGTTTGAACCCACTGCACCTCCATTCATCTTCCCCCTGCACCATTAATCTTGCTGAGGGGAGCCGGTGGCACTCTAAATATAGGCGAGCCAGCTGTGCCAGGGACAGGCAGGCAGCAGGGTGTGCTGGGAGTCACGGAGTCCCCCGGCCTCGCCTCTGAGAGAGGAGGCAGCAGGCAATGCTTCATCATCATCTTCTAGTCCGACACAACTGGTAATAAAAATGAACTGCTATTACTTGAACCTACTGTAGCGTCAGCTGACATCATTATATAGTGTACGAAGACAGACATAGACTGTCAAATTCATCGATTAATTCTCAGGCACAAGAAAGCAGTGGTATTCCATCTGTTGTTTTTGAATCCTTTGCTGGCACTGTGCCTGAAAACACCCCCTTCTTCACCGCTGCACCCACCCGGCCACCCACATTCATACACACACACACACACACACACACACACACACACACACACACATGCCTCCATACACACTGACATTTCAAATTTACAGCTAGGTTAATCATACCACTTATTTCCCCCACCAAAAAAAAATCCTAGACTAACAAAATAAGCACAGAATTTTAAAAATGACACTTGGAATCCTACTGGGAAGGGGAGAAGCATAAACAGGAAAACAGCTGTTTTAATAGGGAGAACGAATAGATGCTTGAATTTGCCGTAGGTGGAAAGTCTGGAGGTGAGGGAGTGAGAGCTCAAGGGTTACAGAATGATTTGATTTCCAGATTCGCTCCCCCTAGCCAAAACTTACTCCTACTCCATTTGCTGAAGCCTGACCTGGAACAATTCTAAAATTGTGTGATGGAGAATTTGGGAAAGTGAGAAGATTGCTGCAGCTGTGCAGGTTCAGGCTCATGCAATGTGGTGGAAATGTTTTCACTCGGCTGGATCTTTTCCTCTCGCTCTGTCAGCATGCTTTTCTAATGATTCAGTGAGTTAAATCAGCCTTGCAGCGCACATTGTTTAGACTTAGAAAATTCAAAAAGTGTTTGGTGCAAATGAGATGACTCGGACATGGAGGGTTTAGTCAGTATTAAAAAGTGACTCACTTCATTCCATCCTCCTTGTCTTCGGCTTCATTTTTTTCTTCATCCCTCTCTCCCTCCTTCTCTTTCTCCTCCTTCTCCTTGTCTTCCTGGCTGCCCCGCTGCACTTGTTGCTGCTGTTGCTGCTGCTGCTGGCCGTGCTGTGACAAGAGAGCCAGAAACAACAAGGCGCAAGATGATTCAAGGTAAGTGGACACACAGACTCACCAACAAACACCCTGACCTCTCCTGTATACCATCCATCGCAGACTATTTAATAAAGACAGACGACATGACGACTCCAGAAAAGTGAAGCCAAAACATCTCAATCACCCCCTGGTGGCTGGCTGCTGTGTAGGTCATAAACCCCTCCTTCTCCATGTTAGCGAATGGGACAAGCTATAAGGGGTGGGGGTGACGTTATGATTGACAGCTGTGTGGGCCAATCAGTGTACTCATGATCAATGGCACTGCTTGCAATTGGTCAGTGTATGGATGGGAACTTAAGATTGTGAGGATCAAGGTTCCAGCTCCAAATGATGGCACCTGCACAAGATGGCTGCGGCTGTATTGGGGATATTCTGGCCCCATTTTTGTGCAGTGGGAGGAAATGCAGGCATATTGTCCATTCACAAACGTGAAAAATGGAATTATCACCTGAAACAATTTACATAGTATTTCAGTTTTGTTCACTGTTGAAAATGACACTTTCACTTGAGCAGATTCCTCCAATATTTCTGTGTAATTACAAGCCACAATATCACGAACATTTACTGCCTGTTTGCAAACAGTGAGCGAAGCGGCACTTCCTGTCACACATCTGACATCTAAGACATTATTCAGACAAATGCACTCTTGGCACACAGCTGCAGACAGCATGATGTCTAGCTGTTTTTGTTTTTTTTGATGAGATAACACAACAAACCACAGCATGGTGTTTGCAGAAACATGAAACATTTCTTATCTTTGACATTTCAGAGACTTTGTTCCACTTACTTCAAGTCGAGAATAGTTGCTAACCTAAAAAGAAATCCTATTCATTTTCTGCATAGACAAAACAAAACAGGATACGAAAGTTCCGAAATATGCTCTTTAAGCACCCAGAACCACTTCCTTACCAATTTCCTGTCTGTCTGGGCTTTTAGGGTTAGAGTTCAGATTAGTACAGACATGTAGTCTGACCAAAGAAACCTTAAACACTGCTTAATATTGACCAAGCAGACATACTTAAACTGGTTGGAACTTCTACTCCATTTGATGTATTTGCATTTGCTGCCTTTGGGCTAATGCTCATCCAAATAAAATAAACTTTTGTTGATCTCTTCACTACGTATCTGCACTAAAAAAAGACACATTACATGTGGCTCCTGGCAAGGGAACATAAAAAGGAGCAAGAGCCAGCGAATGAAAGGGGGGAGAAACCATGAAAAAGAGGGAGAGCAGAGCAAGATGGCAGGGAGAGGAGCAAGATCAAAATGCACCTTTGATTCACATAAGCTGCCTTCATCTCCATTTTCAAAATATCACTAATACCCTCTCCCTCCCTTTGAAATTAGTTCAGACAGAAAACAAATAAAAGCCATAATTCAATTGGATGTGATGGTCAGCCAGCCTCATGTTCTGCTCGGACAGTTTTTCATTTCCCCAGACACATCAACGGCCTACTAATTTCCATCAACCCTAACTATAGAGATCTGTTAGCACTGCGTCTAAATCTGCCCGGAGCTGATCCAAGGGCAGCCCTGCAGAAAGTGTAGTTAAAGAAGACAACAGAGCAGCCCCTCCAGTACAGCACTGTGAGGGGGAAAAGGCTCAGTAAGGCTGGAAACACATTAACATTTGCATTAAGCTATTACTTATCCCCTCCATCTCTCCTTTACTCAAACATAATCTCTATTAGCATTTGCAGGCATCCTGACATATAGCACTGCACTTTCTGTTCCTCCTCAGTAGCTACCTCCCCCTGTGACTGCAAGCTATTAGTGCTAGCTGCTACTCAAGAGATGTGGAGCAAACCGCCACGTAATGAGCAGAGGTTTCCTCAGGAAAGATGAGGAGACACCGTCCTCGTGCCCACAGGAAAAGGTCGCCGGTAAATTAATGTGCCATTTCCTTAGCGCCCGCCACCATGAAGTTCAACAGCTAGCACCTGATCTGAGGCTAATAACTGGGAGCTCATTAGCAACAGAAATGACCTGTGTTTAAAAAAAACTGTTGGTATGGAAATAGTGCCGACATGATGGGGTTGAGAAAATTGTGGCACTTGATCAGCACAACTGTGTGACCTTCTGCGTTTTTCTGAACTCTTCATCAAGGGAGTTCTGTGGCTTAGATTACCTCAGTGTTTGGTAAAGACGTCACTACGGCTCCTGCAAATAGGGCTCATTTTACCCAATACAATGCCCCATTTTCAGTAGTTTTCAAAGAGTTTAAATTCGATTGCATGCTGTTTTTGCACACCAGATACCCCACGTTCATCTCCATCATATGTTTTGCAAAGCGCCCTGTGCATCAAAATTCAAAACACATTCAGCTCCACATAGAAAAAAATGTCTCTGCTGTCCAACCGGATAAAATCAAAGGCAAGTCTCTTTTAAGTTATATCCACTGTACATGAGATTAATAAGGGAAAAGTTAGTAGCGGTGCCAAACTTGTTTGACAACAGAGAATGGCATCAGGCCTGGAGTGTAATGACTGAAATGGTAAACAAGTTTTGTGCCAACTAGCAAATGGTATTAGTTAGCTAAGTGACTGCAGATGACATCCTGGTTGCCTAGCAATAGCAAAGGGAGACTTCTTAAAAAAGATGCAGTGATGCCCCTCAGATTTTCAGGCTAACAAAGCTTGTTGTGCTTGTTGTATATTTTTTAAACTATAAGCTTGACAGGTGAAAATACCTGGCTTCTTCCTCTGCGTCTGTAGTTCCTCCGCACTATGTTCTTGTAATTTTCATTCTTTTTGGTCAGGTAGTAGAACAGCACACACTCTGCCACCGTCTGAAAAATGAACGTAATGTTTTGTTTAACAATCATTTACCGAGAAGACTGTATCACTCAGAAAAACACCCCAAATGAGAAAATGATTCAATACCTTTCTCTCCAGAAAAGACGCTATCAGACCAAAGTTTTTGGGGTGCTGGATGAACCTGTGGGAGCAGAACAAAGAGACTCTAGCAACCTGCTAACAGAATGACTCAATATTACTGGCAGTTGCTGAGGAGATCCAAACGAAGCAGATCAGTAGATCATTGACTGAGGAGGTGACTGCAGAGCTGACGCAGAAAACAAAAAATCAAAATTAAGATTTAGTTTACTTAAAACTAAAATCTATGGACGCTATTGCATTAATCCTATATCAAAAAATCTTAGCATATCTGAAATTACACTAGACAATCAATGGTAATCAAATATCTTACTCTATATTTTGGATCAAAGTTATTAGAAACAGAAAATGGAGCTCTTCCTTTTGCATGTGGGCAGACTTTTAAGTCACTGACTTCTCTGTGTGGGTTTGATCTGATTCGGCAGCTTGAAACGCCTCCTCTCATTTCTCACGAAAGGGGAAGATTCACTTCCTTACCAACAACTTGCTGACCCTTTATCGGTCACACATATTTCACAGGGAAAAGAAGACATACTTCATCGTGTTGCTTAAAATGAAGCTCCAAAGCTCTTTGGCTACAAAATGAGAATGGAGCAGGAAGATAGTATGGGAAATCGTAAAAATCTGAATTGTACAGAGCTGAGTGTGGGGAGCCATATTTTGTATACTAGCTCCAAAATGCCAAAGCCAAAATGTTACAATTTTTAGGTGCATATTTGGCTTACCAAACCCAATCTAACTGTTAGAATATGAAGATAAAATTACATTTTTTTTCTACTCAAACAAAAAGAAATTTTGTCTGTCACCATGAACTTACTGAAGTGTTGTACTTACTTCTCTCTGAAAGTGTCCTTCTCCTGCTCGCTCCACATGTTCATAACCTGCCGGTCCTTGTACACCTTCATGGGGTCATCCATCAATCCATTCATGTTGATGAACTTGATGCGTTGCTGCTCAGCGTCAAACAGCATGGGAGGGATGACCGCTAGCTGACGCATTTGCTTCTCAGTGTTCTGACGTACACAAATGCCACACACAAGACACACACAGAAACCAACATCCTGGAGTGAGTGGGTTGGCCTCGAAAGGGAAACTGACAGCATATTGCTTATATTGACATGCACTATATGAAATCTGTCCTGCGTTGAAGCGTTTAGGAGCCTTAGCTCAGTAGGATAAGGCATATTCCATCTCAAATGTAAACTCCCCTAAAACCTGTCACCTTCTTGTCACTCTTCAATGTACAATCTAGAAAATACCTTTAAGTAGAGATAAAGTCTGAGGTTAGAGGAGGAGGGTAGTGAGCAAAAGGCGCTGTGCTATCTTGAGAAGGTAGAAAAGCATTTCTTGAGTGTGACAGGACAACACAATTGGACACATTGCTCAGCTTAATGGGAGCAGGCTGACATGAGAGGAACAAATCTAATGTGTGACTAGAGGTTATCACAGCAATATCTCCTCAGAGCATGGTCCTCCACTACTTATCTATAACACTGACACCTAACAAAACTTCTTATGAAAATAAAATTGAATATATACTGTAGTGTTGTTTTTTAAATATCTTAACCATGTACGTGGCCAAGTGGTAATTTTGACAGCCTAAATAGTATGAATTTGAGAGGTATGTTTAAAGTCAAGTCAAGCCAATTTTATTTATATAATTTGTCTCAGTAGGCTTGAAAAATTGCCAATCCTGCCGCTACTAAATGGTTTGATCTTCTATCCCATGCTGACGTTTATCATTCTCTGCCTCAAAATTTGGCTTCATCATAGAACCATTACATAGTGCACAGTGAGTACACGGACAATTACTACTGTGGCACCAACAGCTGACGCTGTGTGTTGACTGCGCATGTTATAACTGGAGGAAAGAGAAACGTTGGGAAGACTGTTAAAAAAGAGACAGGCAATAAAAACCACCGGAGACTATCAAAGTTTTTGGGAGCATTTCAATTGAAAGCAGCTGTGCTGCTGTGCTTGCCGCTGGGCTGTGGTGGCCTTAAAGGGCTAGTATTTAGCTTTGGCTAGCCGTACTAGCTTAGCTACCACAGATATTCCAGTGGCATACCATAGCATCTGTATAACAGCTGTATTATATGCCAATATTGAGTGGCATATGTCTCTGAAACAAACTATGTCACAGTGATTTAAGAAAGCTTGAGTCACATTCCTGCAGGCTATGTTTTTATGATGTTGTTTCTATTATGTTCCTGTTATTACAATGTTCATATATATGATCTTTATTACTTTGTACTGCAAGTGACGGTAATTAATATTCATAAATATTGCTGTAAAATTTAATTTATATATACCTACACATTTTTGGATAAGGAAACCAAAAACTGCTAATTGGCCTACTTAATTTTTCTTAATTACCTATTTACATGCTTTACGGTACTCTTACACAATTATCTGATTAAGCATTAAAAAAATCAATAAAATGCTCAATTATTAAATCATTTTTGCCCTAATAACTAAAATATGGGCACGTTTATACTTACAGGTCATACAAATAAAGTGAGTGAACTTCTTTTGTTTTGTTTTCAAATATTAAGTTCCCTTCTTCAAACTAATACCTCTTTTCCACCATATTAGGGTCTGGGTCTTCTTCGTTTAGGATTTTTGGAACCTTGGTGCTATCTAGTGAGCCAGCCTGTGTTTCCACCAGTTTTGAGCAGAACCATTGTAATCAAGGATGTGTTATCAACTGAGTTCGCTGCACAATGCACAATGGAAGTAAACAGTAGTAGCAAAATGGCAGACTGCATTGATAACCTGCAAGCTCTGATAACAGTTATTTGTTTTTATCCAAAAAACAAGTATGGACCAACTTTTATTGGGATCACTGCATGCTCTTCTTTTCCCCGACAATTTCCCACTTGACCTCTCCACTGTTGCTTTCTCCATCCTCTCCTTCCTACCTATAGAGTATGACACGCCCACTAATGTCAGCACAGTTCACACTATAGGTTGTTAAAAACCTGCTGTTTTTGGGTCCAAAGAGAGAACCAACTCTTTGGGTTCTGAAACAATTAATTTTTGGTCCAAATGCTCTGAACAGTTCAACATTAGGTGTAGGGACCAGAATGGACCCCGTTCCATGTTGGTGGAAACGGGGTATAAGAAACTCATTCCTGGTACCAGTGCCAACCTTGACGTATGACACTCAACAAATCAGACAACTACATGTCTGACCACCATAACAATTCAAACTTCAAGAAAGTGACAGTGTAAATACACCCCAAATGTGCTGAAAAGGAATCGTGAGGTGCAAACCATCTTTAACAAAGGAGCTTACCTCGTGCTCTGATATTCCATCAATGATCTCGGAGACCTCATGTTCACTGCGAGCTGCAGACGAGGTCAGCCCACCTCCTCTCTGCCCGACACGGCTACAAAAGGAAAAACACAAAAGACCTGTCACTCAAAAATACCCACATATTACTGTAACTGAGCCACCTACACCGCACAGTGAAACAAATCTACAGAAATCCTTTATAATGAGAGCAGTAACCAGGTAACAAATCAAAGTGATTAATTCAGCTCCTGAAATTAAGTGCCTTTTACTCTGTTGAACAATCGTAGATTGCCTGTTGGGAAGGGGGGCGGGGGGGTCTTGTGCTCTCACCTCTGCATACGCTCCTGCAGCTCTCTCTGCTTGCGGATCTCTGGGAACTGTTTCTCGTAGTACTCCCGCACCTTGCTCTCCTTGGCTCGGCGCCGCGGGTTGTTTTCAATGCGCTCCACCTTTTTCTCCCAGGCTTCCATCAGCTGGTCATAGCGCTGACAAAACTTCTGTTCCTAAAGCACCACAGAAATATGAAGATCTCAGTCCACGGCAGATCTGCTTAAATATCAACACTATCTCTTTCTGCCTTTCCTTTGATCTCAAGACACAAAACTAATGGACCATTACATCTGAGGAAGTACAAGTACAGAGCACTTAACAGTTACTGATAAAGCAAGACATCCCACAATGCGCAGTGATATTTTAGGCTGCCTGAACATTGAAAGTAATTCAGTAATCCTCCTGAACTCTCTGTCTGTGTGTCTGTTGTGTCCCACCATGAACCTCTACATGTTCAGAGGGGGGTAGAGTGATATGTTGGTATTCTATGGGGAGTCTGGCCTTGAGCCACGACTGTGGCAGACGACAGCCCACCGTTTTCCCAGCTTCCTCACAGGCAGGCTGTAAAGCAGACCATTAAACCTGGTGGAGACACGACCCTCAGTAGGCTCATAAACCACAAGGTGATGTCTCCCCACACTCTGCCCACGAGGAGCTACCTCCCCCGCTTTGACACAACACAAGAGATGACTGGACACTCGCCCACGACTCAGACTTTGATACAGGTGCTGCATTTGAGCGGTTCTTTTTGGCCTCACATAAACTTGCAATAGATAAAAAAGCAGAGCTGTGAACAGTTATTGCTGGCACTATCTGTGAGGTTGGAAGCAGTTTTAAAAAAAAAAAAAAAAAAAAAAATTTTTGATTCATATTTCCTACTTGTGGATAGATGCAAATTTCATAGTAAAACTGTGGACTTGATTTGCAACAACGATTTTCTGTCAAGCCAGTAGATTTTAAGATGTCCGCTTGGCTCTAACATGAGAGCTCACCCCATTGATCTCTGCTTTATTTATAGTCATGCTCTTTGGCTCAGCCTCCCTCAATCACTGGCAGGCAAGAGCACAGACTAACCCTGTACAATGCTCATTATAAGAGCTTGGCTGACAGTGAATTCAACAGATCTAGGGTTTTTCTTTCAGATGACCGTGTGAGAGAATTTTTTTTTTGTTTTTCAAAAGCAATCGCTTCCCCAGGGCACCCTAAGAGTACAGACAGCAGATCATGCCCAGAGCTCTATTCCTCTTTGGTATGCCTAAAATGGCCACTCACTTCGAGGAGCAGCTGGCCCAGTTTCACACTAGTCATCCGTCATGGGCTGAGTCCCAGCAGAGAGTCAAAAATGTGGAGTTCTCTACTTACCCACTGCTTACGAGCATGATTTCTCCTCTTGAAGTACAAGATGAGCTTCTTCCTCATCGCCTGGTTTCTATGAGGGTTAAAGAAAGGGAGGCATGGAGAAAACAGAGGGACAGAAGCAAAAGGACAAGGTAAGAAGGTAAGAAAACACTTATTTCAGACAGTGCTTGGGCTTTCATCACATTTGTCACATAATAAATGTTAGTATATGATGTTTTCCAGATCCTTGGGTACACATTTTCTACCCTCTGCACTTTCTCCGCCTCACTTCTTTACCCAATAAACAAACAAAAATCACACTCACACACAGGCACACAAACAATGCCTGTCCTTGTATGCCACCGCTCGATAAACTCAAACTAGCTTCTGGGTGGAAAGGACAGCGAGGTGAGCCAAACTTATAAAACTTGTCTGGGCTGGAACAGCCAGCCACAGTGCTTCAAATAAAGGTCAGGGCCAGTAATCTCCTTAGGCAGCCACTCAGTTTGTCTCTTTCTTTGCTGCAAGACAGAATTTTATTCCTGACACTTAATCTGTCAGTTGTAAGGTCACGTTCCCTACTGATTAATGTAATCTTATTCTACATTAGTCACTTCAACTGAGCCGCGGGGTCCTTCGGGTCACAGGCAAGGACAGAAGGCAAGGAAGTAGGCTACTGGTGGTTTATGAATTTTGTGAAAATGGGGAGATAGCATGATAACATTTAGGGGTCTAAAGGGATAAACACACAGGGTGACCTATTCTCCATTTCCCAAACATGTTATCTGCAATATCAAACCCAAGTTAAATCTAAACAGCCTTAACCCCCAACCTACATAAACACTCCCACACAAACAAACAGACACATACTGAGCCAAGCCATTGCAGCAGAGAAGACAAATACTGCCAAGTCCAGCTAGATACTGTCGATATCCACACTTACCCTGGCATGTTATGGGTGAGAACTAACTCGGTATGGCAAAAACAGGACTGATAGATTAAGCCCTTTTAAGACAAAGATGGCATTGTCCTCTGGACACCAGATGGCAAAGGGGAAGATTAGTACAGTTGAACCCCTCCGAAAGGTTTCCTTTGTCCTGCTCTAAGCCTGTGCCACTTCTGAGATATCAGAGAACACTGTAATTTGGCACAATACCTCCAAAACATGATGGCTGAAAGATTCATTATACACACACTTGTGCCAGATGTTCCCCAGTAAAAGCATACTGGGCAAAATATATTTAACTTAATAGTTTGATTTTTGCTTTCATAGTAGTCTGAATAAACAAAGGATACTGGCAAATGTATCATCAGTTGAGTGGTGGAGGCAGTGTGTGCAGGAGATGAACTAGGATGGGGACTCAGATGCTGAGCACTCCAGAGATATTGGTACTCATCTATCCCAGCAGGGATGAGTGCCAAGGTTATCAAACCGGTTAGCAAAACAAAGAAGTCAATTGTGCTGGCTCAAAGCAACGCAGTGGTATTTAATAACACACACACACATGGAGGGAGAGAGGAGAGTTTTCAGTTAATTGCTTTGAGGCAATAATACTGATCAAACGGTGCAGGGATCAAAAGGAGTGAAGACAGAGCAGTGTGTGGCTGAGGGGTCAGACACATCTTGTGGTATGCCACTGTGCCCATACCACGGTGCCAACTGGGAAGACGAGCTATTATAACCCTCATGCAGACCTTTGATGTGCCTCAGTGAATTATGGTTTTTAAAAGATTACAGAGCCTCACTGATAGACATGGCAGGGCCACGCAAAGTTGTGTACTCTCGGCTCCCCTAACCAAGATATCTTTAAACATATAAAACTGGCACGATCTCCTAAACATTCACCTAACACAATCATGGATGCTGAGAAAGGCACCCAGTTGTTTATACTCGCGTCATAATATCAGGGGCAAAAAAAAAAGGAATCCGTAATCATTTTAGTCCCTTTTCAAAAGGTAATCACTATGTTTTTTCTCTTTTTTTGGCAAATGCACCTTTTGTTTGAGCACAAAAGATATGAAATCAGTGGCAAAAAAAGCCAGAATTCAAATATTACTTGTAGGTACTTCAGAATTAAAACATTGCTATTTTTTACCTAAAGATTTAATATACTATGTGGCAAGAATATACAGCAAATATTGAGATACAAACCTTCTGCCATCTTGTTAGCTAAATAGTGGTGGAAGATAACAGACAGCAGTTGGTAGTGGTATTCTGAAGTAGGGCCATAATGGTTCATGTATTCGTACCAAATCGTCACATGTAAATTGATGCACGTAATGTAGAAACAAATTTCACTAGCGTCAGTTTCACTTTTAGCCGAACGCTGTTACCAATATATGCTGAGGTTAGCACAACAAGCTGATTGGCATGTGAGTCGTCACACTATGACAAGCGCAAATCAAACAGGTTCCTGATCAGCTACAACAGCAACAGAGAGAGCTGTGTGTAAGAAGAGAGCAGTGTGTTGGCATTGCTCCACCTTTGGAAGTGAATGGAAACACATCCAAAATGCTGACCAACAGCCGACAGGTGCCAATAACCTGGATGATGAATGTTTAAGTGCTCTGAATGTTTTAATAAAGCCAAAGTGGAACTAACTGTAACAATCCTTCTAATACACAACTTTTATTTTTTATTTTTCCATGTATTTCTTTTTAATGTCATAGTATAACAGATGCTTTTCAGTTTTATAGCTATTGTGACTTGTTGCATTTTGGGAAGCTGTTTGTTCCATGCTCGCACAGTGCAATAAAGAAGTGTCTGAAATGTTCAAATGAAATGTCTGTTTACAATAACAAAGTTTCCAGTTGGCAAAATGCTACATCAGTCCCCAGTAAGAGGATTGTGTCTGTCTCTGACACTTGCACTACTGTCTGCTCAAAATAAATGAAAACAAACATATCCTTATGTGTTGAAGTTTTTTCCACTGTACCAAATTTGTACCAAACTGACTCCTGTTATCGTTTACCCCATTCTGAAGCATACAAAACAACCATTTTAAAAGTTTCAAATCCACCCTATATTTTTTATACATAATCTAAAAAGGCAAACAAAAGTGTAATCAACTCATAAACTTAATCAGTTATCAAATTCAAACCATGAGGGGAAATAATGAACACTACATGTGATAATAGAAACTGTAGGAATGGATTCAAACTGGACTGACAGATCTTGACTTTGAGTAAAATTTTGGCATTTTATTTAGTCTGCAGACTAATGTGCCAGCTTATTTCATAGCCACCATTATTGCAGTATCATACTCAAACTGAACACCATTTCATTAACAGTGCAGATCCTTTTTCATCAGGTCCTTTCTTTTTTTTCTCTCTGTGGTTGCCCTTGTTACACACGTTTATTCCAGGAAGCTTCCTTACTAAGTTTACATAACCAAAATTTCACATCCCCCTCTGAAATGCCATTCTTTGCAGTCTGCCCAGGAGGAAGGTGGAGTTGAGGTGTGGGGGTGGAGACAAGTGGCGACTCTTTCTAGCAGAGGCAATAAACAATCACTAGGGGAATTAATAGCTGCTAAGTTTGATGTTTTACTGATAGTAGTTTTTAGTTTACAGAGAATTAAAAAACACAACAGAGTACAACTGGAATGCATGCACCATTATACTGTATGATTTAACGTAACTTCTGATTGGTTACTGAATCCATACGAAAACAAATATCCCCTATAAATACAATTTCTGACAGGTCAGGTTTCTCCCTGAGGTACAGGGCTTCTCCAGGCTTTTCTGATGTCTTATCCTTTGATAAATTCTGACAATTTTATCGGCCCAGCAATAAAAGTTATGTGAATTTGAGTTTGGTATACTCTGGTATTCAAGTTCAAGAGCATTATGACAGCTTGATATTATTTATCTACAAATTGTATTTAAAATATGTAAAACCATTATCCATCTGTGGTGACACAACATCAAACAATTCTACATGAGCTCCCGTAACCATGGTTAAACTCTCTACAGCAGCTTTTAAGTTATATTTTAATGGCTAGATAAGAAACATTTCTTAATGTGGACGTGCGTGGATATCTGAAGTGACAGACTCACATTTTGATGTTCTCATGGTACTGCTTGGTATCAGAAGGCTGATTGTACAGAGGCTGGAACAGAAGAAGGAACAGACAAACCAAACAATCAGCCATAGTGTAAGTGCAACAGATTGTAAATTAACCGTTTACAAAATGACAGAGTTCACGGCAACATCTCCTCAGTATGATTCTGACCTTGCCCCCAAGGAAATGTAGGATTCAGTGTTTGCAGTAGACTGATTGAAGCCCAGTAACCCAATCAAATTCAATCCTCAAGTCCTCCAGGACAGGGGAGAAACCTGTTTTGTGCAGCGTCTTGCATGAGCTCAAAAGGTAATTTGCTCAATAGAACCAAGTGATCAGATTCACTGGTGTGAAGAGCGTGAGAGTAAGATAGATGGAAAGATGCGTGGACAGATACAGTATGTGGGAGCAAATTTATGACTAAATCAAGTGAAAAAATATCATTTCAAACAAAGATAGGCTGGTCATTTGAAAAAGGAAAAATTCCAATTTTGCAAATACAGCAAAGTCAAAGGTGATCTGCACTGTTCTGTTTCTGTTCTCAGTGGGTTTGGGTACAACACTTTAACACTGCACCCTGGTGTGAGTCATCAAATTCTATGTGTTCAAAATTGTTTAATGGAGCTTTGCGTAAAGGAATCAAAATATGTTTACTTTATTACTTTACACCCCTGCTCAAGAGCCCTCCACCTAAGAACTTGTTTGTCTCCCAAGCATCCTTTATCCGTCTAACCTGGCCTTCAATAAAATGTTTCCACAGTCGATGGTGCAAAAACATGAGAGCAAGAGAAAGAAAAATACATATGGCATAAAACAGTCTCCACTCACCAATTCTACCCTGGGTCCCAGTCCCTCCAGTATCCTGTGAGCCTCCTCTGCCTTTTTCTGGTAAGGGAACACAAACAGAAGTAGTACATCAGCTGGCCGCCTGCACCTCTGCCATCACCACGGCAACGCAGTGAGCACGCTCACTTGATCACTGAGGCTACACTGCTGCTCACTGGATGGACGGGTGGCTGGATGTATGGATGGATGGAGAGATGGATGCACCAACTATTATTAGAGCTTTTAACTCAAGCTGGGCCACAGCTCCTTGCCTCAGCTCCCTCTTTCCTCTCCCAGAAAAAAAAAGATTACTCACCTCCCCTGAGCAGAGAGAGGAAGGGAGAAAGAGCAGGCAGGCAGGAAAGCAAGTGGGAGTGGAATAGAAAGTGAGTGGGAGAGGAAGAGTAAAAAAAAAAAAGAAAAAAAAAGAAAAAGAAAACCAGGGACAGGGTGGGGGGGCTAAAGGGCTTTGGTGCTTATCTCATAAGAGACATCTGATGAAAGACAGAAAGATCTCACCTCCAGCTCACTACCTACAACAATCAGCCTCTTAAAACAAAAACTCCTGGCAGGGACCATAAAGCAAGAGAGGAGAGGTGTTGGGCCATGAAGCTGGGCAGCAGAAATACTCCCATCTGTGTCTCTGGATGACCCCTCTGCAGCTCCGCTCCTCCATACATTTATATTGCGCTCTAGCAGACAAATGTGTGAGCAGTGTCCCAGACTACCCCTCACAATGTTCGCTCCACTTTTTTCCTCATTCCTCTCTGTGCACTCTCTCCGCTTCATCGATCAAACAGACCCTCCTTGGTGACACACACACATGCTCCGTTGCTTCCCATCTCACTCTGTTTCCTTCAGTGACCGCGCAGTCAGACTGGCAGGACTGACACATTCACAGACAGGATGGAAGTACAGTGAGGGAGGGGTTGGATGGAGAGGAAGATTTCGGCGGTGATAACAGAGACAGAACCTGCCGGTGTGTGTGTGCACGTCAACCTTTATTCTTCACCACCCACAGTGTCATGCTGCTTCCTTGTCCCTTTCACTATGTCCTCACCGTAGAGGTAGCTCAGGAGGTGTTTGGGATCTACTCCTAAGTTTATACAAGACTCACGCTAACAGACTTGGATGTAAGACCCCAGAGGAGCTCACGCACACAGCTTAACTTGCCTCAACACAGGTTTCCAACTGGGTCACCTCTGAGTGGAGCCAAATGACATGGCTACAGTTTTAAAAGTGTCCTGTGCATTTTCTTCTAAGGCATAAGGTAAAGGGAAGCACTGATAATTTACATTTGCACATACTACACATATCATTTAATTGCAAATACAATAACATGATGCTATTATTCTTCCTCAACTGGTTTTGCATTGATTCCCTCATTCCTGTTGCTTCCTCACTAGTGAGTAGGTGTAACAGGCTGCAGAGTACTGCCTCAGAGAGCCTGCTCACTACAGGAGCAGTTAATGAACGGCAATTATTAAAACCAGCCTTTCATCCTCGGGGAGTAGGGAGGCTCAAGGATTTTTCTTCACTTCTTGGCCGTAAATTTTTAAGCAAATTTGAAAACAACACTGCATGATAACGACCTCCAAACTCTTTGAATATGGCTTCACATTATATACTAGAAATGATAAATCAAGCAATGAAGACAGGGGGATATATGAGATGCAGGGGCAGCCGTACAGAAAATTACCATTTTTCTCAAAGTGTGGATAATTACACACTGAGAGCTGCTGGTCTTGTAACTGCCCTCTCGATTCATCTCCATCTCCCACACACAACCTCATCACAAGACCCAGGCACAGAGAGGCCGGTTTCATTACTTCAATTATGCCCCCCCGTGGTAACACACAGGACTGCTACTCTGGCAGTGGTGTTACCAGATGTAAACCTTAGCAACTGTGCAATGGCACATGCTGCCTGCAGTCAACAAGAAATTCTCCCCAGTGGATCGAATGATCCCTGAACACACTAAATAGGAGAAAACTCAGCACAAGCCTATGAAAATAACACTGAGTGCTTATGCAACTAATATCAGAGCATTACAAAACTTCTGTACCTTTCATGAAGAGAATGTAGGAAAGGAAAACAGATAAAAGCAAACACAAACAAAAACAAAGAAAGAGAGAAAGAACTGCAGGGCCATCTTTACACAACACAGGCACAAAGATTTAGCACAGCTCAACAGAATTATGATAATGCAGTCTCAGAGGGGCTGTCCTCTCTTGTGCTCATGTCCATGACAGCTATGTCCCAAATATGAGAGGAGTGAACTTGAGTTGAGCCATCCCCGGGGTTTGACAATAGGCTGTCGGTAGAAATGCGGCTGTAACCCTGTCTGGGAGAGCTGGTGACACTGAGCCCAGAGGGGACAGATGACACCGGCTCAAAAAGGCATGCTGAGGCTGAAATAATTATAGCCAGGTGCTTTAAGACACACACCAATATACATGTGTAATGTACATATATTTGCACAAATAAACACACACCACAGGCCTGACATGTAACGTCAAAAGAGCTGTTTGTGGCATTCAGAGAATATCTATGATTCAGAGTGTGAGGCAGGATTATCTGCACATGGTCTCAACGTGGAGGGGGCTGAGCTTGTCGCTAGCAGGTACCAGTACTAACTCCATAAACAGTGCTGACAATGCCGACAACGTTAACTTGGGGGGAAACAGGAGAGTGGGCACTTCGCTTCTGCAACAATACTATCTGGATATGCATGGCAACTGCTGTTTGAGCACAGTGCAAAGTGGCTGCAATTAGCTAGCCAGTAGGACACACTCACAGGGACTCACATGTACGCATCACCAGACTGCTACCACAACATCAGACAAGGAAGCATGAATAACGACACACACAGGGAGTGTGATTACATTCTCTGCTCGGGATGCCATTACTCCACCGTATCTTCCATAGCAAATAGAGGTTTCCTGCTATATTAATGTTCTGAGTGTTGCAGACAGCTCCTTTAAGCTTTAATGTAAAAACATTATTACACCATTTATACTTGCCACCTCATATGCCTTGGGCAGATGGGTTGGGTGCCAGATGTTAAAAAAAGGTATAAATGCATCTCTCTCCAGGACACATGTGCATTCTTTACCTCTCCCAACTGTGTAAGAAAGTGACTGAACAAAGAAGCCATATACGGGGTCTGTTCCCTGCGATCATAGCAGTTTCAGTGACACTGAAATTAGCCATTGTTCTTCCTGTCGCATATAAAGTGGCAGAAAACACAAATCCTGCAATTTAAAGAATTACAGTCAAACAGACGGGTAACAGGCCATCATAGCTTTTATCAAATCCATGAAAGCAAAAGTACAACCACTGAATTACCTGTGTGGGTGAGAGAACAGAGATCTGTATGGGTGAAGGATCTGAGAGCATGAGAGTTTGTAAAGATGAGCAAGGTCTCGCTCGCAGACCATCCACGCAAGTCATCTATACGTTTGTTTTAGATTACGAACAGCTGTTAGTTATCTAGCTAGCTGAACTGTTGAACTGTTGTCATAATTGCACTGCTGAAGTACACAAATGATTTTTGTTCTAGCATTTTAAGGGGTTATCAAAGAACTTTAGGTGCATTACCACCAACCTCTAAGCTGGAGTCAGGGCTATCAGTGCTAAGGCTAGGGAAGGAAAACCGAAGCAGATGCAATCAGACTTTTGATCTGGCTAATGGAGACACATATTTGCGGATTAGGATTAATTAGGATTCCAGTATCAATACTAGAACCTTAAAGTGATACAGATACCACTTGAGTTACTCAATTCGATACCCATCATGTGAATGGAAACATTCAGTTGCGTAAAATGCCACCAGTGGCGCAACAGACATGGAGTATATTCATACTTGGCATTGGGTTATTTCGATCAATAGCTTTAAAGTATTGAGTACAGATACCCAGCCCTAGCTGAGTGTAAACTAGGGTTGTGCCGATGGGCAATCCGAGCCAAGTGTAAAATGAGTCTACGTCATGTAAATCAATTAGGAATGAATGACTGAATATGAGTAAATGTTATGGCATCACCACAGCATTACGCTTTGCATGAGCCAAACTAAAAAAAAAAACAGCTGAAGAAGCTGGTTTGGTCTAGAGAGAGAGATAAGAGAGGTTAGGGGGGGCAGTAGACCAGAGTACATCCTGCAAGTCAGAGGGAAGTGGAAAGCGTTACAGAGGTCAAGCTACATTGTGGAGTAAGCTATGAGTCATTCCTAAACTTCCAGCCTTTCAATGAGTCTTGAGCAGTCTGCAGCACCCTGCTGTTGCATAGCAGTGCTGTGGTTTTACTGATTTTGATGACGGTAAGGGTGAAAGTCATGAAAGACACTCCCTGTGCTGTGGTATTCCCTTTAAACCGGTCTTTTCAGGGAATTTTGGTGGTTATCTGGGGACATCTGCGCAGCTGCGAAGGATTTAGTCTCTTGCTCAATGACACTTAAGCAGGGTGAATGCTTGCCTGCCAACACATAGGGTTTAAACTAGGCTCTCCATTGGCAGCATATTTACTCAATACACCACATGTCTTTGCCATCCTATAAAAGCGATTTGCCTTGAATGTGTCAAAGAAGCTGTTCAAAAGATCCAAGAGTTTTTTCCTTTGAACTGTGAAGTTTTAACATTACTTTGACTTTCCCATAGGGGGCTTGTTCAGAAACGTTAAATCTGGGGTGTGATACAGTGTGAGAGGAGTTCCCTGCTTTAAATGAAAATTCCAATAAAAGAGAAAACATGTGCATTTCACCACTAGGGGGACTGAGAGCACTGAGAATCACTCCATTATAAAAGAGAATCTGCACAGAGCACTGCTGCATATAATGATTGCTGTGACTAGGACTAACTTAACACTTATAAATAGCTTTATATGACCTCCAAGCTGCTCTGTTTTTCTTTTCTTGAAAGAATGATTAAGTTGCTATACTTGCATAGGTGATAAAAGAAATATTTGTTTCAGTGTGCGTCTTTGTCACTGTATAGGGTGTGCTTGTGTGTGTATGCGTGTGATTCATCATGCCTGCTGTGTTGACCTTTAGAAGATTATTCTGTTAGGCAAGAGTTCTGCCTATCCTGACAGTAAAGAGTGGGAGGCTCAGGTAGGAGATGAATACTTTGTGGCACACTCTGCTTTTGTTGACAAGGGTTTTTTGAGGATTACATCAAACAAGGTAAATGAAAATGACAGATCTCCAAGAAAAAATGTCATCTCTCCAGAGCCACAGTATTTTGCTCAGTATTAAACACACTACAAGACTAATCCACACTCTGTGAAACGCAGTCTATGAAATGTAATGACAAACATAATGAAAGAAGTACACACCGTGGGGCTTTACTCAGGGTAAAATTAGGGACACTCTGTGGTTTGTTGAAAGCTGCACCTGCTGGGTAATGTAGTTTACCTTACATGCACTGTCTCCATCTTCAGCACTGACAAGCTGACATTAAAACAAATAATCAGGCAACAAAGAATATTCAGTAGCTCTAACAGCCTGGCTTAGTTTAGTCTGATATCTTGCATCGGGGGAAAAGCAACCAGTTCTCTCACTCTGACATGCACTTGTGGTAATACACTGCATATGTGATCAAGCGCAACCACATTCAAATGCAAACTAATTTGAGCTGCAGTGGTAGGCCACAGATTGAGCATCTGGTGTGTGTGTGTGTGTGTAAGTGGCCTTGTTTACACCTGGAATTGACATGCATCTTTGGTGATGATGATTTTGCCTGCATGCCAAGGTCTTTGTAAACTTCATCTTCGCGGGAAGTGCACTTCTTCTTCTTTTAATTTCTGACAGAATAGGCATGGGAAGTGCATTGCTGTCTCCCAGCAGTTCATCACAACAACGCATTTGTTCTTTGCAAACAGAAATGACGTACATGTTTATCTGTAATATAGAGCAAGGAAATGAGATCTGATCACAAGTGGTGAATTGAAATGCAGGTGTCGATGCATTCTAACGCAAGGTGTGAACATACAGACTTAAAGCTGTCCCCTTATGATTGGATCAGCCAAGACGCATGTTAGTACCAGATGTGAAAGGCCTACGTGCGTGTGTGTACATTCTACTGACCCTGTTCTCATCATAGATGATTTGCACCAGGCTGCGATGCTTGGCCTCGCTGGGTGGTGGTGAGATGGGCCGCTCTGGCTCATGTGGCTTTGCAGCCTCCTCCTCCAGCTGTTGCTGTAACACACATACACAAAGATGACAGTTAACACTTAACAAATCCAAAATGGCCCTGATCTTCCGGGAAGACCTGTGGCTCACCAGTTCCTGTTGTGAGGTTAAAGAGTGTGTGTTAGATCAACCGTCCCTCCCCCAGCACTCCAGCAGGGACGAGACTAACTGTCCTATTAGCTGTAATAGCTATTAACTCCCCAGGGCCTAGTTAATCAAAGAGTTACTACAGCAGCCTGTAAACAAAGCCAATGCCTGCTGTGCGGCTGGAACATCCAGTGAGAGAGAGAGAGAGAGAGAATTCAGAGAGAGAGACAGACAAAAGAAAAAGTAAGAGAGGGAAATGCGGTAAATTGACACCAGAAAAATACTGGAAAACAGCAGAGTTCTCCTATTTACTAGTCACCCTGGCATGTAACTTAACAGTATTTGGAGATTGTACAAGACACAGTGAATTTCAGAAACTTCTGTCTGCTGCTAACAAAAACACAGAACAGCAGCAAGTAAGAATTTGGGGGTTGGCAGAAAAAGCAGTGAGGAACTAAAAGAAAGAAGTTCAGTCAGTGCTTCTTTGTCCATCAATCTTCCCCAGAAGGTACACAGATAAAAACGAGGAGAGGCCTGTTCTGTCATTCAGCGTATAGAAAGAAAAGCAAGTGTTTGCCTCTCATAGCCCATTTACATTTAGACACTTCTCGCATCTTTGGCAGATTGGATAGCTATCAGAAATTGAAACAGCAAAGTGTAAATGCAACCGAGCAGCATTAGAGAGGCGCTGCTTTCCAACTGCACATTCTATCCAGATGTTGAAAAGGTGTTAATGGACCAGTCAGGGGCATTAATCCTCCCACACTTAAGTACCTTAGTAAGTAGCATGTGGAAGTAACCATTTCCTTCCTGCCTGTGATGATTGCAGGTGATAATGAGACAAAAATAATGTTAACATTAAAATTGTTTATACATTGAATAGTCTAATGTGGCACAAAAACATTAGTTTCAACATGTGCAGTAATAAAGAAGGCAGGCAGCTGTATGTAGTATTTATCATAGAAGCAAAACCATTGTCTTGCTTAATTATTTAGCAATGCAACTCATCAATGCCTCTGTGTTAGTTACTTGAAAACTAAAGCACAGATAAACTTTGGTCTTTCTCAGTCTTCCAAACTACAATATGTAACAGCCTGCCCAGCTTCTGGTACAATCATATCTGAAGATAAGACACATAAAAGGAAAATGGGGCCTTGGTGTTTAAATTTGACTCTTTATTCGAAGGACCATTCAGTTTATTTTCCTGCCTTTTGTCAATTATTTAATAAAGAGCAGGACCAAAGGTCAGACTTTTGAGTATGGCAGCCAGTATCTACTGATATTTAACAATTAACTAATCAAAAACAAACCAACTTTTTCAGTCCTGATACAGATACCTGGGCCTTGGGTATTAGCTGATACAGAGTACCAATCGGATACCAGTTAGTATTAAGCTGTATGCCTCACTCTGTCGAAGTGACTGGGATCATTCATTTATGTGTAAGACTTGACTTAAACATTGCTTTCCTAACTTTGTAAAACTAAATGTAACAAATACATACATGAAATTTCTTGAGTTATTTATTAGTAAAATAATAAATCTTGTACCAGTAACCTGGTAAAAAACAAAGTGTAAACCTTGTTAATGCAGCAACAAATTGGTCAAAACTTGAACAGGAATTAAATACAATACAATACAACTGCACAAAATGAGAACATGTCGGCATTAAATCACAACTCAGTCACAAACTAGTGCAAACAAACTTGATAAATAGAAATTCAAAATCATCAGGAACTACATTTCTTTGTAAACGTTAAGTGTAAGTAGGAATTCAAATTCAAATATAAAATAATAGAGCAGCTGAAACTGTAAACATAGAATTAAATTGAATTAAATATATCTGCCCCATTGTCTTTAATCCCAGCTCCAGCTACTTGACTCAAATTCTACCAGATATCAGCACCAGATCTATCCCTTCTAGTAAGTGCCTGAACTGAACTGAATTTACATTTTAATTTAATGCTGCTATCAGAAAAAATTAAATTCCATACCCCCATACAAAGACAATAAACAGATGTTCTACATCTTTGACTACTTTCGCAAATGCATTTCAAACGCTATGTATTCCATAACTTTGACTATTACACCAAAACTATCGGCAAAAATGTATTTCTTTTCAAGTGAACATGCAAGCCTTGTAATGCCAAAAAGAAAGATAGAAAGAAAGATAGAAAGAAAGAAAGAAAGAAAGAAAGAAAGAAAGAAAGAAAGAAAGAAAGAAAAAACTTAAATTTCTTAATTTTAATTTGCCTGAAAATGTTTGGACAAAGTCTCTATTTGTGCAGGCTATAAGCTTGAGACAAAAGCTGAGTGTATTCAGCTGTAACTAGCTGCCTGGAGGCTGAGGGCAAGTGTTGCTGAGTGGCGTGCATATAGCTGATCTACAGTTAAGTCAGCCCCCTCCTTCTCATCTCCTGTCAGGGGCTTCAGGAGGGGGAAAGGCGGCCTCCAGAGGATCCACATGAGAGTAGAGCAAGATGGATCATCATGTGCCATGAAAGGCCGGGATAAGCATCTAGTTAGGGAAACACACACATTCCAATAGAGACGACCCCCCCTTCATTTCCAAACCCACCACAGAGTAAAATAAAATAAACCAACCACCCTGAGCTTGGCTGACATGACACAGGCTGGCGGTAACCTAAGCCCTAACCTCCGCCCATCCACTAACTCTGCCACAACTCTTTAAATAAAGTTTTACCGTGCCACTTAATTAGTCCAGATGTTTTAATGCTTGAAAAGAGTCGGACTGTAAAAAGAATATCCATAAAAACACTGTGTGTGTATTGAGGGAGGCTGAGTGGAGTGGTCTTGATTTATGCTTGTAAGCAGCAGGGCTTAGCCTCTTAATCATTCAAAAGTTTCTACCCTGAGGTTGGAATCCAATAACCAGCTTTATTTTGGTTCCTATTGCAATTAGGTAAAATACCCAGATTTATTAAGTCTATTAACAAAGAGCAATGTACAAAACACTCAAATAGCAGACTTCTCATTTTCATCTGGCAACCATCCATTTCATCAGGTGAAATGTTGTAGTGGGCAACAATAACTGGTGGACCAAAAATAGGAAACAAACAAACAAACAAAAACACCTTGCAATTGTGTTATTAGTATGTAACTTGGAGGTCAGCTAGGGGTTTAAAATGAACATACCCCCTGAAATGTGTCTCTCTCAAGTACAGCATGGTCAAGCTTATCAAAATCAAAATTTTAAGCTTTATTGCTCTTTTTTGGATTCTACAAAGTTAAGAGATGGAAAAATGTCGGTAAAATTTAATGGTCAAGAGTTATATCACTTTATTACTGTCAGCTGAGACTGAGAACACCACACATAGCCGTCATCAGAACATTAACCTCAGGCTACTTTTGAATGATTTTGTAAAAATAACTATGTATTCAGAATAAAAACACAGGCATGTCCAAAGTCCGATCTGGGGGCCAGTCGTGGCTCTCGGACCGATTTTACATGGCTCGCAAGCTTGTCTCTCAAAATATACTACATGTTGCCCCTCACAAAATATTAGACAATCAGGCAAGTTCACTTCTTTTGTTTCTGTTAATCTCATGATGGCAGGGTATCATTTCTTTGTAGAAATACACCAACTAGGAAATATGCAGGTGGAGCAGATGTGTTTTTATAAACAGATGGTAAACAGGCAAACAAATAGTTACCTAGCAGCAGACATTTTCTGCTAGGTAGCAGACATGGCCACAGCAAAGAAGCATAAAGCTGACAGTGAGGGCCACCACTTTCAGGAGCAATGGAAAGTTTAATACTTTTTAACTGAATGACAGTGGCAGTTAAAAACAGCTGCATTTGTCTCATTTGTATGTGACTTTTTATTAACCCACATGATGCCACAAGGAGCTGGCCCCCAGGTCTTTTCACATTATCTAATCTGGCCCCCCTTCAAAATAGCTTGGACACCCCTGTGGTAACATAACGCCATGGATGGTGGGGGAGGGATTCGGGTGGAAAAGAGCAAGCTCGACCATACAGTTTCTCTACTAAACATGGCAGACGGCCAAAACAGAGACAGTGTGGCAGGGATATGAGTGGTTTAGCAGTCACAAAACCTCCACCATAATCCTTCTCCTCCCCCAGGGAAGCTGTTATTTATAGCCTTATATATTTTTAACCTACTTTTCGCCTAAATAAAAAGCCAAAGAGAGAAGAGCAGAGAGAAAGGGGAATGCAGCTGCCTGGAGGAGTGCGTGTACAGAATCGTGGCACATTGAGCAAGAAACAGCTACAGAACTTGAATACAGCGATTACAACACAGCAAAGTCTGTTTAAGACTTTATTGCACTGATGCCAACTGGAGCCTGGCAGGGAGAGTCACACTGGAAAACCACACATGAGCATTTCAAACAAGCCAAACACTGCCACTAAGAAAATTCAACAAGGATGCCAGCTCTGGCAAAGACTTCCGACATCTACAAGCATGACGGATAAAGGTACCTCATCATTCTGTTAGGCATGCCTGCCTGGTCAAAATATGTGCAGAATGCAGATGAGTGACATCACTTAGTGGCGTCTACTCAACTTTCACCTGTCACACATCATCTCAACTTACAGGTTGTTAACAAAATTGCTTTGAAAAAGAGCTTTGAAGGACATAAATCATAACTACAAATATTAAAATGGTGGGTCATATTGAACTGCATGCAAAGCAGTCACTAATATACATTTTGCAATCTGGGAATTCGGCATCCACTGCGAAATCCATTCTTGTTGACACTGCTACTTTCTTATACCAAAGTGAATGAACGAATGTAAACACATTCGGTAACCAGACAAAGATGTATTTTGTAATCTCGTTTGTAAAGCCTTTCTGGTGCATACGCTCCCACCAACACATCCATCCAGCCACAACAGTCAACAACTTAAATCTCAGGCAGAAATATAAATCATTTCCAAACCCGAAGGCATCTACAGCATAAATCCATTTGAAAATCAGGGAGCTAAGCAGGAAAACTTGAGATAGCATCGGTATGCAATCTATAAACACAATGCGAGCCAATCTAATCTCAAATTTATGACCGAATCCATAGGTGTGCTGACCTGTTTCTTGCGAAGCTTGCAGATCTGCTGCTCCACCATGGTGATCTCCCTGTCCACGCGGTCCATGTTCTGGATCAGCTCTTCCTTGGAGAAGCGAGCCGGCACCAGATCCAAGTCAGGGTCCATATGAACCGGGCTCACAGGAGAGATTGGCTCCAGCTTCCCCATGGCACTTCCACGGTCCTACAGAAGGACAACAGAGTGAAAGGTGACATGATTAGATGTAAAAGATGTGTATATTATGATAAATTTTACACTCTAGCAAAGGTCACACAATAAATTCATGTAATTAAAATCCAAAGGGAGAAGGAAGAATGAGGACAAAGAGGAAAATTAAAAAAAGAATTTCATGTGACAAGAGAAGTCTAATGTTTGGATAAAATTGATAACATACAGCAGGTTGGTGTAAGGTATCTGACATACAAAGGAGCATAAAGACCCTCTTGATATGGCTTGACCATCTCAGAGGACTGAACTTGCACAGTGCACTTCTATCTCCTGTTGAAAACATCCCTGTCTTCCTCTGATTGCAAGGCCTGGAGGTTACTCCACAAGAAATCATCCAAACACAGTCTGTGTATCCTTTGGGAAGGTAACAAACGCCAGTAATTAAGTCCTCTGGGTAATGAAAGCCAGTGTAGTGTCTCAGTGACACTAGACGACACTAATGAATATGAGGTCACAGCCTCCCTTGCCAGGAATATGCACAAGAGCGCTGGCAGCTGGCTCTGTTTAAGAGACTTTGTTTGAAATGTGAAATACTCTCTATTTGAGGGTGTAGGAGGGAAATCTGGAGGGTAGTACAACATGTGTGCAGATCAAATTCAGGAGGTACTTATTAGCCATGTCTTCCGGCAGAAAAATAGAAATGGTGTGTGGCTGTCAGTCACACAATACACAGTGCGGCTCATCAACTGAGCAGCTGTACTGATGACAGAGTAGAGAGAAGCAATTCGTCAAACCTCTGATCTTCCAAGTACACTACAGTAATCAAAAACCAGCATATACGTTCTGTGAACATACACTCGTATGTAAATCCCTCTTCAGTACAGTGTTGGACCACCCCCTCTGTTTAACAGAATAATTCACATAACTTTCCAAGGTTGGTGGGGAAATATGCTTTGTTTTAATCGATGGTATGCTTTAGATCATCTTAAAATCTCATATCATTGCAACCCTAGTGGGGAAATGTCCCAAAAAATATATTTCGGGAGGACGTAAGTGTTCCTACCAATATCTGATTAAACTTGTTTGCAATAATTCTCATTCTAACATTTGTGCACAAAAATACAGGACAAATTGCGTCGTGTGTTAATCAAGTAAGGGACAGGTGTTTTCAGTTAGTTTTGCTATTCCACCTCTGATGAAGAGCAGCACACAGCCACTTAAACTGTGCCTCATTCAGTATATAACAGTGTTCTGTGTCAGTCTGACAGTCTGAAGAGGATACCACCATATCAGCAGCAGAGCAATATCGTAATGCACAGTAGACTATAGAAGATGTAATTTTTTTTAAAATTTTTTCCCCCCACAAAATATTTCAACTTTATACTCGACGTCTCAGAGAACACAGACCTGGCTATCTGACAGTGCAGAGGACTCTGGCAAGAGGAGAGGAGGCATGTGCTTTACGATGAATAAGGAATGGTGTAACAGGGGAATTGTGAGGTGATGTCCCTTTCCTGCTGTGGATCACTGCTATATAAACCATGGATTACCAGAACCACCCGGAAACATAAACAATTACACTGCAGCAGCCAATAATGTAAGAAGACACACAAAAAAAATTAAATGACAGTGCACAAGTTAAATAAGCTGATGGGATCACATTTCACTGGAGTTGTATCTTGTTTAATTCCATGTGACAAATAACTAATTGATTGATTAATACGAATTTGCATTAAGTTTTAAACATGAACAAATATCTTGCTTAAACACATATGAGCTATTAAATCCAGAGGTTTGTGGATTAATTAAAACAAATTCATTCATCACTGGGGTTAATAGGTGCCACACGCATACCTAAAGTTGTAACTTCCCTGAACAAAAGACACAAAGGAGGATGGAAAAGTAAACTATGCCTACATGTGTGTTCACTCAGCAGGGTAGGCTAACGTGTGTTAACTATGCTAATGACACTGGTACAGCTGTAACAATGACTGTAGCGTCTCTCGGCTTTGTGTTATTTAGATGACAGTCAACCATTTTAGTGTTTCATTTTAAACTGGAATTTATCAGGCAAGACAATCTTTCTTGAGTCATCACCAGTCCAGTTGTTTAACTGAGAGTACCTTCAGTGGTTTACTACAGACTAGTGTTGTCACGATACCAAAATCTTTGTTTCGGTACCAATACCAATATGAATTTCGATACTCTTCGATACTCTTCGGTACTTTTCCTAAGGAAAAGTCCTTTTGGATACAAACCTTTAGAACAATAAATAGTAGGGATGTAATGGTACCAAAAAAATCATGGTTCGGTAAGTACCTCGGTATGGACGTCACGGTTTGGTAACTCAAATGTTCCACCAAGTTTGTGTTGTCTCGTGTTGTCTCCCTTTGCGAGGCAGACTTTCTCTTGTCTTTTTTCACGTGCGCCAGCTGCAGATGTTGATACAGGTGTTGTCATACACACCACTTGCGCAATCTGTGCTCCAATAGGAGCAAGAAAGGTTTGTGTGCATAAATGAGTAAAATAAATTAACTAAATTAATGAATTGAATCAATTTCAAAGTACCGGTATTTTCCAAATGCAGTATAGTACCGTTTGGAATACTCTAGTACCGCGGTACTATTTTAGTACCGGTATACCGTGCAACACTACTACAGACACCTGAGTGTTCAGTGTTGTTCTCCTGACAAGTATGAGTAATGCATGTTCCTACTTTCTGCATGTATGTGAGCATTCTTGAGTTATAGCCTCCATAAATGATTGCGTGTGTGATCCAGCTTGGGTTTTGTTCTGCGTTATTTTTAAACGTCTGAAATGAAGGTTATGTAAGTGAGCTAATCTGGACTAGGCAGGCTGCATTATAGCCCCACAGACCGGCTGTGATTGAAAATGTCAGTGCCAGAGGATATTGAGGGGCTGTCCTAGATCAAGAAGCCCAAGTTTGCCAAATCCAGTTAGTCGCAAAAACTCACGATACATCAACATGAAGAAGGGAAAAACAGCTCCTAGGATGGCTCGACTTTGTCTAAAACGACGTCCTTCAGTGCAAATAACAGCACTACCCTTCTGAGATGTGTGTTACTGCTCTGCGTGCCAGAAATCTCTCTCAGGGGACAAAATCATGGTGATGTAAAAAACAGATAACATTACACAACCTGCGTTCATGGTCATCACAATCCCAAAGGATTTCAGAGGAGATTTACAATGTAATCTTGAAAAAGAAAAATGTCATCATGTGTTCAACAGTTAAGAGGTTTTTTGTGAGAAACTTAAATTCCTTTCATTCTTGCCTTTGATGCTACAGTTGTCGATTGGTAATGGCATTTGTGATTTTATTTTTATTGGCGCCACTTTGCTCTGCTATGAACTCAAGGATAGTTAAGTGTGTGCAAATGTTTAGAGAGTGGGTTTAACCATGAGGGGTTTGATGGTATGGCAGAACTATGAAGTCAAAAGTAGTCTGCATAAAGTGTTAAGTTTCCCTCTGCTCTTGTGCCCTACACTGTCCTCTGTACTTGTCAACAGTACAGCAGCACATCAACAGCTACTACACCTGTGACATAGTGTGAAAAGAGCACAGGCCAATAGCTAAGCTGCTGGCCCAACACAGCTTACATCTTATATGCCCTCAGCGACCCTGGTCACATTTAGAACATTCCACTGCATGATGCCTCGGACTGTGCATGCATCAGGTTTTTTTTAAATACCTCTGGGTGTTGTAGCGTGTCTGTGTAAATGTGTTCTGTTTAGTAAGCACCAGCCTGTGTCACTGAGTCACGTAGTCTTAAGTGTATGCATTCCAGACAACACTTGAATAAAGCCCTGGACATCCTGTTTTCATGCTAGAATGTGCATCATAGTTCACAATAGTTGCTCTCTTTGGGAATCAATCCCATTCTTATGCAGAGTACGCCCCAGCAGGTGCATGAAGCTACAGAAATTGAGGTGACTGAGGTTTCAAAGCTGAATCTCATCAAAAAGGGAAATAATTCAAACTAGAGAGAATAAGAATACAATATGTGGGGCCCTGTGAAATCCATTTGTTTTTCAGGTTCCATGTTTTCCTTTTTAATTTTCCTGAATTTGTATTTCACGATTTAAGCACATTTGCCTTCAGAAAGAGTGTCTACTAATGTGGTGAAGGAATAAAATTTCAACAGTTAATAAGAAAATATTCAAAATTGAATGAATATCAGTGAATATTGATGTAAAACAACACTGCACTATTTTAGCACTATTTTCAACTATTCGATTAACAATTTAACAATTTATAGGGATTCCTTAATTTATAAGGGAGGCAGGTAAGGTGTTTTATACTTCCTGTGAATATATATGTATTTACACCTTATTCTGAAAGGCACACATGGTCATATTTGTATCCTGGGCTGTTTCAATGCATTTACAGGTCAGAATACAGGTGCACTTCAATTTTAGTAGCAGCTGGTTTGGTTTGACCACAGCAATGCAAGGGCGGCTGGCTAGATGCAGAAACATAAGACGCTGCCTCTGGGCGACTCAAGGAGCACAAGAGGACAGGATTTGACCCAGCTTGGCTGACCGAGAAGACCATTGTGGTCAAGCCCGGTGTTGGCGGCCGTGCTGGGATGTGTGAAGGAGCTTAGCCCAGCTTTTGGAGAAACACGCAGAGCAGAAGACAGAAGCGGCGTGCCCGTATTAACACCACAATATAGCAGCAAGATTTTTATAAACTGCATTCTCATTTTGGCAAAGCCCTCCATTTTCCACATTTTACAGTAGAATCAATTTTATATCAAAGTCCACAATTCTGTCCCTGTTTTCTATGCTGCAGAAATCATAGGGTCCCAAAATATGGAGTGAGACTGGTCTCAATAGGGCTCTTTGGTTTATACAAGGTTACGATTTAGAGTAAAATGAAAATCTTTAAAATGCAAGAAACTGCTTTGAGTTGTGTGGGCGAAACTTGAAATGTCACCAACAACTTTTGCGGTCTGTGCTTGCTGCTTTCTTTTTTATGTTTAGTTTCTTGAGCCAAAGACTGGTTGTGAACATATATGTCAACTCTATGCCAAGTTACTAAATGTGGATTACTGCTTCTCAATGCTGGGTTGCAACTTTTGATTATTTTCAGGAATTTGCAGCTATTGTGACAAAAACTCTTATTAATCAGATAGACAGAGAAAATGAGGGAAATCAAGTCAGTCATTCGACTCTTCGAAAATAATTTTTGAATAATGACTTGTTTCCTTGTACAATGAAATTGAGCACATAATTTTATGAAGTAGTTTATTTACAGTTGCAACAAGTGAGATTCAAATGTCACACACAAACATGTGGATCAAGTCCTCTTAAATGGCTGCGATACTCAGTGTTTGAGTGTTGAGTGGCGTGTGACATGGTTCTTCTATACTCCGATGAACATACGCTCCACAACAAAACATTGCAGATTCCTTGTCTTGCTGAAGCCAATGTGTGTTAACTACTGGCAGGCATTGTCCCTCATAACTTAACATCTTGTGCTAATAATGCCATTAGTCCAGACACGGAGCTGCTGGTATTATGACTAGAATTACAGAACATACATTAGTTTGTGTGGTGGGAGGTGTTCAGGAGATTGTGTAAAGGCTTGTATAGGCCTGCATGTGACATTCTGCAAGATGTTCTATCTACAGCAGTCAAAATATTTATAAAATACAAAATGTAACCAATTCATTAAAGCCAGCTGTCACACGGTAATCTCAGGTTGTCAATGTTAGCAGATACTTCAGTCTGCAGTGTAGCTCCACAAGAGCAGGGCATAACTGTCTTTGGTATATTAATTTGTTATGCGTTTGTAGTTTATGCTTTTTCTTAACCATAGATATTTTTCAGTTTTATACACAATTTAAAAACTCAACATTAATCGTGTATTTTCTTCAATACACCTTGTCTACAAATATGAGAAATGTATTATTCACTCAGAGCAGCCACCCATTTCTAAACTCTGAGCTTTGCCTAAATTAGTCTGGTGTTTTACCTGCAAGACTCACAATTTAATGCCTTTGTTCAACATCTGTGATGTGAAAATATTTCCACACAGACACACAGAAAGTGTAAGCGTGTGTCCTGGTCATAGTGGAGTTATAAAATCCTGCACTACAGAGCGTCCCTCCTGCCGGGCTGCTGACGGCATTGTCAGCAAAACCCTCAGTCACACTGGACAGCAGTACAAGAAGTGGTGCCTGCATCTCGCTCAAAAGTAGTTTAGCCAGCCATATTGACAGTCAGCACCGCAGAGTTGCACTGCCTGGCCTTGTGTTGCATAGCCACATGCTGTCCTGGGTTTTCCATTACCCTTATCCACTTCCATCACAGTTAGTTTTGTGGTAGACTCAGTTTGTAAAGTTTACAGCCTGCCCTGCTGTTGCTCCTGCATTGCTCTGTGTACAATGACACAGCTAAGAATAATTAAAAAAAAAAAAGAAAAAAAAGAAAGTGCAGTGAGTCGAATGCCAAACTGCGAGTTGACCCAGGGTCTTCTCAGCCAATGACCTCATTCATCAACTTTAAGAGGCGGCACCATATACTGATTTATCTGCAATAAGGTAATACTGAGTATTTCAGCCCAGCCTATTTATTATTTGAACACCATCACTGTTTTGGTCTGAATGGGGTACTAGTCACATACAGATTTTCACAACAGTATAAACAATAACCAGTGGCACTTCTCACTCTTTGAACCATGTTAAGCAATCTGATGTTACTCCCTTTTTAGCCAAAAAATTCCAGACAACTGCGAAATGGTGTACAATGATAAAATGTTGCTTTTGTCCTCTGATTCACTGTCCATGTGAGTCATGATGCAAGCGGCAGCGTTGTCTGATACTAGCCTACTCCCTCTTTTCTTGTTGGCCATTGTCTGTTACTCCTCCCTTTTCACCTCTATCTGTGCCTCTCTACACTTGCCCTTTGCCTTATTTTCAGTTACATCTTAGTCTCCTTCCCCACTATCATTTGGTGCACTTGCTCCATGCAGTGATTGCATCTGACATGACTTATATAATGGGTTTACGGCCTTCTGTGGTCCGAGGGGAATTACTGGCATTCCTGAATATTTCCCTTCTAGCTTAAGAGCCAGTGTTATTTTTTTCCTGTTCCCTTCATTATTGGTGTATCTATTTACCATTCCTTGGCTGTCTGCCTCCCCTGGCAGTTTGAAGCACTCTGTGTAATGTCAGGAACACCTCCCCATCAGCAGCTCTGCACTGTGAGCAAGTCGTTTTGATGTGCGGTTCACACAGTTTCATCCTCAGTCTTTTGAAATCTAGGTCAGCTCTATTATTTATTAATTGCTGTTTCACAACTCCCTCAGTCTTCCCACTGCTGCTCACAGTGCTCCAGCTCCTACAATGTAGAATCTCCTTTTGCGACTTCTGGTGTGGTATGTCTAATAATAACCTTTGAAGCTCTGAAGGAGGCTGGCAGGATTAATCGAAAAATAAAAAATTTCAAGAATAAAGTCATAATATCTTTAAGACAAAAGTAATCCCAATTTTTCAAAATCTGCTTCTAAATGTCAGACTCCTGAAGGCACCAACAGTGATTTCCCAAAATATTGCCAAATTACGGACATTTAAGTATTAATTCAAAAACATTGTGATACACTCAGCCCTCTATTATCACAATGTATACAATTTATACTTGATTGGCTATTATTCATAGCCGATTCAAGCACTGACTATAGGTCATTTGCTTGTCGACCATCTAGCTGTAATATACTACGAACTGTCAATATTATATACTATATTTTAGGGGTGAGGGAAAAAAAATCGATTCACTAAAGTATCATGATTCTTTTTTTTTAAGATTTCTCAATAAATTTTTTAATGCCTGAATTTAAGTCAAATGTGAAGGTGGAACGACGTTGCTGCTTTTACTGGGGTAATCTACAAGTAATGTGACGTCATATCTGTTTGAAAAACAAAAACAAAGCTGAGAGCAAGAAAGCAAAATATGACGGATGGTCCAAGGATACAGACCTTCATCTGCTACATTAGCAACTCAAATTCAGCCAGCATAAACCACCTGCTGGATAAGCAAACTTTCTGTTGCTGCCTTTACACAGATTAGACCTAGCTTGCTGTGAACCTCAGCACTCGGGTTTGCGCTGACTGAATTCCAGCTGCTACAGCTGCTATTGAGTCCACCTGCTCTCCTCCCGCAAATAGTCTCCTAGCAAGGGGAAGAGGTGGAGGGACTGCGGGGTGGCTAGCTAGGTAATTCTTGTTTCATTTGAGGTTTGACAGAGAGAGGGCGAGAGCAAGGCGAGGGGCTGAGCGAATCAATGTGCTGCGTTCAGTTCTACAATGAAGTAAGATTTTACCCATTTTAATTACTAGAAAGATTACAATAAATAGAAAATCAGTACGTGGCAGTCAGTGTCGATATTGTAGCAGTCACCATAAATACATGTATTAATGGGAAGCGCTGCAAGCTTGATGATCAGGGACAGCTAAATGTAGCAGTTTAACTTTACTACAAAAAGTCTATATTTCTATTCTACATCTATATTTATTTTATCCATTCTATTAATGTAAGTTCACAAAGTACTTCACTGGATTAAATTAGTAAAATAAGAATATTATTTACCACTTATCAATTCTGCGGAAATAAAAGAAAGATTGACTGACATGTGATGTGCATTGTTTTTGGAATCAAGTTTCATGATATACAGTCTGTAGAAGTATATAACTCCACTTTTTCACATGATCTAGTGTTAAAAAAGTAAACAGAATCACCATAAATCGCAGTATCAAATCACAATACTTAAAAATCGTAATACATATGGAATCTACCCCCGAGTATCATGATAATATTCAGTTGGTAGATAGGCATATTGTCCCAGCTCTACTGCACTTCACTGTGAATACTGACCTTTGCCATATCCTCAGCCCCTCCCAGAGGCAGTTGAGGCCGGTGGGATGAGGGCCTCATTAGAGACTCTGGTCCCATTTCTAAACGAGGCCTTTTGATCTCTGCATATTCCACCTCCGATTGGCCGCTGGGCTCTTGCAGGTAGATGTGATCATAGCGGATATGCTGCTCTTGTCCTCTGCAACAGAAAAGAATACAATACAAATCCAGACCTTATTAGAAAACAAACTTCCAAAGCATATTCAGGTAATAGCTGGAGCAAACAGAATGAGACATGACGAATCAAATCAATGGACACAAGGCGAAATAAACAAACAAAAATTAATTATATGTGTCGCCTCAAATTGATACCCAGGTTAAATAATGAGAAATGTGAAGACATCAATAATAATGAGACAATATTGATCTTCTGAATGAGAGCCGAGGCTTGGTGCAGGTTTTGTTTAATCATGATGGCCTAATCAAATCCCTTTTATACAGGCTCCATTTAACTACACAAAGACACATTTGTACAAAAGCACAAGATGACAGTTACAGCCGGAGATCAGGCTGACCTAAATCTTTACTGTTGTGTTCAAGGCACACACATACGCCAGCTGGCTTGATTTGGTTTAAACAGAATCATCATAAAGTAATCACTGAAGACCATTTTTTCTGCAAAATGGGAACATGTAATGGGTCACTCAGTAGTGGGAAATGGAAAGAAAGGGAAATTGGAAATGGTGACTCACTGTAACACTACCATCTAATGGTTTTAAATTTAGCAGCATATGGTAGAGCTGCTCTTGTGTGAGGTTTTGCAGTCATTGCTAGGCAGTCAATGGCTACACACACAAAGCCAAAAAAGTGCTTTGTTTAGACTTGCAGTAGGAGCTATGGCACACCCTATACTGTACCCCAAAACTAGAGATGATCTGGATGGCCGGGAATGCTAACAATTACGCTAACAGCGACCGGAGGAGGGGGAAGCACTATACTGTAATGTGATCTGGTCTTGATTTGCTGCATGTGTGGTGCAAGTATAAACCACATTCTGCATGTGTTCATCATTGGGGGGAGTGGATAAAAACACAGTAAAGTGCACCAGTAAAATGGACCCTTGGTGTGTCGTCAAATGACAGTTTCTGAATGTTAACTGCACTGGCTACTAAGATTTAGGAAATTTTATTAGCCCACTTGTAAATGGCTCTCTGTTCTGTCTGAGGGAACGGTTTTCTCAAGTCTGCCCTGGAGGCAGATGCCAGAATGTCAGTGACTTTGCTGCCAGTGTCAAAATGGAAGTGGCTTTTGAAGAGAAGAGGGAAAACACAACCATAATTGCTGGTCCAGGCCCACAATGGCCTAGTGTGTGGTTTCTTTATGTGCCAAAGAGCATGGAGCCTGTGTCTGCCCAGTGGGGTGCTGGTGGGTTGGTGTAACGATCAAGACCATCCTAGGACTAGACTTTATGAGAGATACTACGTCATATCACTTATGTAATAAGCAGGGCTAAATCTGCATGATAAAAGGTGTCATGGGATGCTGAGGAAAGAAATAGATTGTGGATGTTTATCTGACTGATTGCCTAAATAGTACCTTGAAAAATAGGGGGACAAAATTAATACCCAGATGGTGTGTGACAACTCCCCCCGTACACATTTTTCTCACTCATTCAGTCGCACACTTCCTCATCTCCATAGAGGGTTGGCACTTACATAATCACATCATCAAGCTCTAGCCCACGCCCCTTCTCTTCCCCTCCCTCCCCCTCTTTCTTTCTCCCTCTCCCTCTTGTGAGCGTGCAGAATAATCTGATCCCTGGGGAGGATTTGTCTGGAGGATGAGAGAGAAAGAGATGTGTGTAGAGGTGGGGGGCGGAGTGTGTGGGGAGGAGAGGGACAGGGGCAATACAACACAACACCCCACAACGGCTCCATTACTTTCTTACTGTTTTAGGCCCCATTACAACAAGAACAGAGATCGTGTGTGCTGATAGCAGCCTGTTATTGTGAAAGCACTATGGCGATTGTGCGGCTGCCAATCTCTTCGTTGCTCCCCAGAGGAGCAGCTCCACAGCTGTGCACGGCGCAGGGATGGCTAACAGAGAGAGAGGCCAGGCTAACTGCACCACAGCTGGGATGAATGAAACTGAGTAAGCGTACAGAAGAGGAGGGACAATGGGTGGAGTCCAAAAACTTAAGCCTTCAACTTTTCTCTTCATATTGCTGAACAAAAAAGGCATTACCCAAAGGCCAAAACAGCGGGAGACTGAGATATTTACAACCGCTAAATGCTGGATACTGGAATAAATAAAAGCTGTTTTCTAAAAATGGGTAGGGGTGGAAAAAGCAATCCATTCCTGGATGGAACATAATTTGCTTTTGAGTAATTCAGCATTGGTACTCTACATTCCTCATAAGAACTAAAAGGGTTCCTTTTGAAATAATAATTACAATTGAATATGTGTAAAGTCTATAATCAACAAAAATGTCTATAGCTATACAAGCAAAGGGTTACTAAAATCCCAGAACAACAACTAGTATAAAGGACACCTATTTAGGACCATTTGTGCACATATTTGAAAACACTGACGTAACTATGCACATACCCAAACGCTGAGGTCTGAACAGAAGCCTCATATTACTACTTTAATACCCATTTACTACATCAACTAAAGTTCACAGATAAATGACAACAATAATCACAGCTACTGCACAAACTCATTTTTCGTTATTGCACCAGATTTGTTTGCACTGGACTCTTTGTTCTGGCCAGAGAAGAAACCCTGTTAAGTGGTTTCTCTGTCTTGTTATGCTTGCTGTAAAATGTATTCATTCCCTTTCTCAAGTAGCCTGGGTGATCTCAGACAGATGGGAAGAGGCGGAGTGACTGAGATATTGCCTGGAGTAAAGAGGAGGATGAAACAAACAACTAGCTCAGTGGCTCACCAATGATTATACTGTTGTGGTTTTCTGACCTGTAATTAGGGTAAATTTGGAGCATTAACTAAATAGCACATTTTCACCTTGTCCTCAGTCCAAGATGATTAAAGAGGAGATAAAGGACGCACAGATCTAACATACTAAGAAACAGCTTATGTCATCCTTAAAGGGAAGTGCAGCTTCTAAGGCCATATTAGTGCTTATGTTCTCTGTCAGAGTGTGAACAACCCTCAGCTTGCTACAAATGGAGACATGGTGTGCAGAATTACGGAGACTTATAAAAAGACAAGCACACATCTGAGAAGAGAATAGATTGAAGGATTGCCAAGGCCAGAATTACACTATTCAGACTCTGAATGAGAACGCACAATGAGGGCTTTAGACTGGATTCTAAGCCCTCTAAAGGAATGCTGAAGGCCTGATATATTCAACTGAAAGACTCCCCACCCACAAATGCCTGCCAGTAAGACCAGCGGTTTATTTCACTGTCTCCACAAAGAAACGTGGGACTGCTAGTCTCCCCTTTTTTATATGATGGTTATTTTTTTATCAACTGGAAAACAACCTCACTTCTTCACTGTAGAAGTTACACAAGGCATCTGTCTTGTGGGAACAGGCATCATGTATGCAGAGAGTGACTGCCAAAGCACCAGTGATTGAATGAAGGGTGTCAGCAAATCAGGCACTGGTGGGTAGCAGTTAAACAGTGTGGTGTTTATTTCTGTAGCAACCCATGACCTAGTATTCCCACATTGTGGGCTAGGCTATGCTAACTGTTAACAGGAACACCACACAGCTCTGGCCTTTACATTGAAGACCATAATCCCATCTGATTGATAGTTAAAGAGGCCGACACAACACGCAACGGCCACACACTGCGATAGAGTCATTCTACCATCTGCTGTCTGCTGCTATAACACCATTTCGTTCCAGAAGCTAGAGGTACACAAATTATTTGACATATTTAGAAAGACAACCCCCATTACACATCCGACATACTGTGCATGTAACAAATATCTGCCAGCTGATTTCTAGGAAATTAAATGCCTTGAAAATTAAATTTTTCACTTTCTGATATTTCAACGCGTGCAAGACAATCTGCCATGACAATCACCTGAGGAGAAAAAAAATCTTGTGACTTATCCTCTGTGCATCATGCAAAATTCATTGCATGCACATAAATTATTCACAAGTACTCATCAAGACTCATCCTCAAAAAAGCATGGCTATATAAATAATAAACAACTTTGGTAGGTACAAGACCTGTGTCTCCAGAGGAAAGGTACTATACATACAATGATTTGCCTGACTTACTGTTGGTCTACTGAAGATGGCAAAACTCTGCAAGCTCCATTGCCCCGCAGTCATTTAACACAACATTATAGAGGAACGGCTTGCGGATGCCAATTACATGAGGATTACACTGGGGGAGGGTTAACAGGCAGAGGCTTTAGTAGAATAATACTGCATAAAAATGCAGCCTGCATGACGCTTCCATTGAGCGTGCTTTGTCGCTCAGTCGTCAAGGCTCAACAAGGACAAACACATTAAAGGGGCATTGCTACCATTTTCATGTGAATGGTATACAGTTCTTTCATTGGTTGACCGTGAACACCAGAAACTGCATCTAGCATCTGAAAAAAATGTGTGAAACTAAAAATGTCATGTCATCTATAATCCCCACCAGAGGATGATGAGTAAGATTGATAATATCATGGTGCATTTCTTCTGTTAAAAGTTCTAGCAATTATATTTGGCCGGAATATTTTCATGTAATTATGTTTGCGCAATTTTAAATGATTTTATATTAATGCCCTGATTCTATATTTGTACTATAAATAATACTGCACAAATAAATTATTTAACAAACAACACCCATTAAAGACCGTAATGTAAAAACAACAACGTAATTGAAAGCACAAGAAATCTAAAATTTAGGGATGCACCGAATATTCGGTAACCGAATATATTCGGCCGAATATTGCAAAATAAACACACATTCGGTATTCGGTGAAATAAGTTAAAAGCAAGGCCGAATAATAGCGGCGTTTTGATAACGCAACCAAACGGCGTGCCGTGACGGGCGGAATAAAATGACGGTAGTGTTGCGATCCGTCCGTCACCGCACTCGCATGTGCGACTAAAAATAGTTTTGAGCGAGCAAAATAGGCTTAAATCATTCAGCACGCTGTGCGAGCAGCCTACATATTTCAACCAGCAGCAGAAACGAAAGGCGAATCCCACCGATTGTGGGTTGAACGGGGGTCACAGACACAGACAGTAACGTTAATGTATTCCTG
>NC_065513.1:12898932-12911162 GCF_006386435.1 Epinephelus moara
ACATCTGCCTCATTTTCGCTGTGGTATCATGATACTACTCAGAACCATGATATTTTCATTGGTATCGCACAGTGGGTCCCAATTTTGATACCGTGACAACACTAATCTGGAGGGGGTTCATCTGCAAAAACTAATGAACAACTAAACAATGATATTCGGTACTCGGCTTCGGCCACAAATTTTCATTTCGGTGCATCCCTACTAAAATTATCTTAAAAATGGCAATATGCTGCTTGTGAGAAAGGAGACTTTATGACCATGGTGCACCTACCTCTCATTCCCAGGCTGAAACTCTGAAAGTAAGGAGGGCCGACGGCGATGGGGCTGGGCCAGGTGGGAGCTGTAGTCCCTGGCATGGTGAGAGTGGTAGTCAACCAGTCCCACTTCCTGAAAGACAAACAAAACAAAGTGGTCAGCATGATGCCAGATATCCTGTATTTATCCCTTCTCCTTGAAAATGATGCATTAATTCCAAAAAGGAATAAAAACATTTTGGCATTTCCTCCCATTCCCTGCCTTGTTTCTTCTGTTATGTCCAGTCGTTTTCTCTCCAGCTCTCATTTCTCCCTCTCCTTCTATGTGGAAGTGGGGCAACCCATGCAGCTACTGTAAACCGGACCCTCTGCCAGTAAGGAACTGTGGGACACAGCCCGTCAACCCTCATCTCATCCTGACTGTGATGACAAGAGGGAGTGGTAGGATTAACTACAGGTGCAGCTATGGAGATCCTGGGGGGGGGGGTAAGCCTTGGATTCTCGCGCCATAAGAGAACAAAAAAGGCCTTGCAAACACAGGAGGTCAAAGAATGAACTTCTACATCAGCTAGAGGCCTCTTCTTTGAAGCACAGACAGCTTCGGCCCTGATAAACAGAGGAACATAATCTTGATAATTAGGAGAGTTTGGTGGAAATAATGGGGAAGGCCTTAATGTGACTCCATGATGACAACATGAACTGTCAACTCAAACATCTAATGAGGGAACAGCTCTGTGTGCACAACACTGCAACCTGAGAATGTTTCTGTTGGAAAAACACCAGTGGGGGCCCCTGGGGTCAGGCCCTTACCAGTGGTTCAGAGTAATGCCCTGTTTACTAAATATTCGGGCAGGCAGAGCCAGAACTACAACTCAAGTAAAATCTCTCAAAGGGTTTTACCTTGAAAAAAAAAAAAAGAAAAAAAAAAAAGGCACTACAGGTGGTGCCATTAAAAACATTGTGTGCCAGGCCCCTTACCGTGTGCGCCCGTTGCAGCTGCAGTGGTAAACTGGCAGGGTTTGGCAGGTGCCGTGTATCCACAGCCCTTCGACCCGGCGGCACAGACTGGGGATGAGAGGACATGCTGGCACAGCCGCTTCCTCTACAGGCAGGAAGTGGGTGTGGCTGCAGAGCAGATGCCGTGCATTATTGGCTGTTCCTCTTAGCCAGCAACCTGCAGAGAAAAAAAAACATAGCACATTAGACTTTTTTGTAGTTGAGCGACTCCAGTGGAATTGCTTTGGTCGATGTCATACCTGCAATACATAAGACATTATACAATAATGCATGACTGCAGCTCTTAAACAATTTGATGTTTTCTGGCTAGCACCTCCAGAGTAGCTAGAGATGAAAGTGTGTGTCTCTGTCTGCTCCAGATATCAGAATGTCATCACCTCCCTACCACAGCTGCTCCCCCCTCCATTGCTCCTAGCAAAGAAGTGAAAGTCCCTGCACCTGCTAGACTGAACCCCTCCTTCTCTGCTTACTGAATGGCCCACTGTCCTAACACTGAGGACTCACAGACAGAGACCAGCCAAGTCAAGCAACCAGCCCGTAAACCAAAAATACTCAGAGTTTAATGGGGCTTTACAGGCAACATAAATAACTCAATGACAGATAGAGATGTAGGCCTTGAGAGTCGAGCACTGGATTTTAACTCCAGATGACGTTATGCACACTAGATCGACCTCATCTACAAGGAGTGTGTCATATATTGACGAAGAGTGATGATATAAGTAAAAACAGGCAGACACTGAGCTGGAGCACAACCTCACATATGCTCTCTGTGAACGCTGAGGGAAGAGATGTTTATTCTGCACACAGGTAGTGAAAAAGGAAAGTAGGTAGGAGTGAAAATAAAGAGGCATGAAGAAAGGGCCATAATCCTATTACAGTGACCATGCAGACTGCAGCACACACCAACAAAGTATAACCGTATTGTTGAAATCGGAGACAATGCTGAGGAAGAACAAGGTGGACCTATGGAAATAGCTTCAAACCCTCAATGGGAATGAAATTTCCAAAGAATTCAAGATCTTGTTCTACAAAAATTCAATGTTGAGTATTCAGCTCTGGTCAGCTTGTTACAGCACCGTTTTCCGACACTCTTAAAAGCCTGTGATGGTTGTAGTAGTAGTAATAGTTGTAGTAGTAGGTGGACTAGTACTCGTGACATGTGTCCCTGTGATTCCTGCCAACAAAGCAATTAGGACTCCTGCCATTTCTATGAGCCTCTGAGTGATGACGCCTCTCTCTCATAGCTCATGTTTCAGCACTGTGCGAGCCACACAAGAGGCGCAGTGGCAGAAATATGGTCTCTTAACATGGCACTGATCAAAATCTTGACAAGATAGCAAAGTGCTCTGGGTGCCCTGCAAATCTGTTAACTGAAAGGAAAATCCACCACCACTGAGACAAACTCCTCCAAGACAGTTCACATGCATTTTATTTTGTAGATAACAATAAATGAGATTTGGCACTAAATGTAATTGTTCACGACGTGTATGTGTTTGTTTTAAAATAAATATAGTCTATGAATAATAACCATTATTACTTCAAAAACATAACAAGGAATTTTGAGAAAATTTGAAATGTCATAAGATATTCAACCTGTATCTTTAACATAATTTAAAGTCCCCCTCAAGACACCTTTAAAGTATGTAACAAATGCTCTGGTATATTAATATTTTGTTTAACCTGGTTTCGTACATTAAGAAAACCCTCTGAAAAAAGACTAAAAGCACATCTATCCCCTTCTTCCTCATTGAGAAATTCTGGATTTGACCTTGAACTCTGTCCACCACTGCTGCTTGTGCCAGGTTTCACTTTCTCTTTCTACTTTGTCCAGCGCTGCCACATTGCTACTGAGAAGTGTGAAGACAAGTCTGGATATGCAAGACTACAGCTAGGTTGACTGGTAAAAAATCTGTGCACATTAAGATGGCTAACATTACTATTAAAATTTCAGCCATACATGTTTGAGCTTCAGCCAGACCCAGACTCAGATGAGGAGTCTGTTGTACACATAGTCGGTGACTAGCTGATGTATCAGAATGGTATATGTAGTATGTAGTTTTCTATCTTTTATTTGTTTATGTTGTCTGTTAGCCTGTTTACTTGTAGGCTAAGTGGCAGCAGCTGACACTGTGTTAATGGTTGTGAAACATACAATAGTATCTGCTAGGACTTTATAGTACGCTCACACTGACTACTTGTTGGGCCTTAAGAAGTCTGATACACCAAATGAACTACTTCACAGTGTCAACTGCAACCAGATCTGGTGTCTAATTGAGATCTGTTTTTATTTGTCACAATGTGTTACCACACCCAGCTAGTAAATGTGACTTACAAATTCAATTTAGATTGGGCTTTTAATTGAAGTTTTATGGTTGATGCTTTGTAGGAATTAGTAATACATTGTGCTAAATTAATAGATCATGTATAGTGGTTTTGGATTGTTGATACCATTTCTCAATAAACCTTAGTATGACTTGTTGACAACTTGGACCTGAACACAGTGCAGATATCTGCTTGTTATTGCACAGCAGTGAAGTCCATTGGCATCAGGTAGTACTTTTGTTTAGTAAAATACGTTATCACTTAGGGGTGTAACGGTACACAAAAATCTCGGTTTGGTACGTACCTCGGTACACAAGTCACGGTTCGGTTTTTTTCGGTACAGTAATGAAAAAAATAGACAACTATTAAATATCTTTTACTTATTGGTAACCTTATTAAAACATACCACCACAGCAGTTAACTCTTTTTACACAATTTTTGAATGAAACAAATATATATAAAATCCTGCTTTTTCACATTGTTTGAATGAAAATAGAAATATAAAAGTGAAAAATAAAATCCTGCTGTTTTTTTAACACATTTTTTGAATGAAAAATATAAATATACATTTCTGCTTTAACAGTTTTACTCAATTAAAATAAAAAGTATAGTGCAGCTGGTCAGCTTTAAAGCCTGCTCAGATTCAGTTTTACTAGGAACTTACTTAGCTTTCCCACTTTGTTAAAGTGCAGTAAACAAAACATGCTTATATCTAAAGTGCAGCTTAAACAATTTTACTCAACTCCAATGGCGTTGATTATTTCTTTAGCGCGATGGTCAGGGAAACGCTCTTTCTTTTTAAACGACGACGATATCGTAGTTTGCACCAGATTGCTTTTTCTAGTCGTGCCGGTTAACGTTCAAACTCGGGTGGTGTCGCTTTAGATGCGTTAGCATGTTAGACGTGTTTCCAAGTACATACCCGACCGCTGTTCTGCAGTGTCGGCACACTGCTTTTGTCTTGTCAACTTGTTTATTTCCATCTTCGTATTTTACCCTGAAACCAAAGTGTTCCCAAACGGAGGACTTAAGGTTTGCGGGTGGGTCTTCAGGTTCGTCAGGCTCACTTGCCATGTTGTCAAAATGCGAGAATGCGCTGCACAAAGTGAAAGCGGAGATTTACGGGACTCGGTCCGTCACTCAATTATGTCCGTCGGGGAACTAGATATTTTAAATGGTTCGGCTCACAAAAACGGAATTAAAATAAAACAACATAAAATAAAATAATCCTGCGCCCAATAATTCGGTACAGGGTTGTGCCGAACTGAAAGTCGCGTACCGAACGGTTCGACACAAATACATGTACCGTTACGGCCCTATTATCACTACAAACTGTGGTTGTGTCAACATAAATGACAGTGCTGTCACAAGCACAAGAACCTTGTCCATGAGGAACGACTGGCAAAATATTTTGGGACACGATAAACAGTATTATTGGCGGGAAAATACAATTACGTTTTCAATAACAGTTGTACACCTAAATGTAAGTATTTTAATTGAAAACTAAACAATAACACTCAGACAAACTCACAACCAATGGTGGTCTAAAAACTGTAATACTCTCTTACAAGTACTAATGCCAGGTCAGCTACCTCCACTGGTGGCCACAGTTCCTCATAGTGGTCCCTTTAAGTCCCGACCTGTACAGGGTTTGAGTAATGACCTCTGCAACAAGTAGTAAACAAGCACTTATAATAGCACTACGAACCTGAGTCCGGACAACATCACAAGGTTTCATCATTAGCATAGTATAACCTATAGTAGAGTGCCAACGTGCCAGTCTCTGTTGTCCGACTCTTTATTTCAGCACAAAGAGGGGCACTATCTACCCTTCCTTCCTGCCCCACTGTCACAAACACAAAGTGTCATTTGATTTCAGTTATGCAAAGGGCTCTATTACGAGAGGCTGAACATGGCTCAGGCTTTAAGGAACAGAGGAGCTCTGTAAACGTGGGCTGAGAGAGGCCACGAGATACGAAAACACTGCTGAAATTCTCACACCAGATAGACTTTGCCTTTGTGTCAAGTAGTCTAAACTGTGGCTTCAAATATTTTCAAGCAACTGGTGTACACTCGTCTTTCGGCGAGACAGACCTGCATAAACAGACCACACAAAGGGGAAGTGCTAAAGTCCTTGAGTCGACCTCACTGGTGGTGAAATACTAGATGTGGAATACTCATGATATTGACAAAGCATGCAAATGTGCTCAACAAAGGGCAGAAAAAGAGGCCAGCGAGACAAAGAGGGGGTGAGATAAGCCATCCTCCTGGGAAGCCTCTCTTTGATGACCGTCCAGTCCAGAGAGATTCCCCTGAGAAGGACGAAAACAAGTCTGAAGGCAGTCACAAGATCTGCAGAGGACAAAAAACCTGAATCAAGATGAGAGGGTGAACACAATGAGAGAGCTTTGACATAAACTCTGAGGCGAATGGGGCCTTTCCAGATGAGAGGCTAAACACATGCACTGGCACTGCTACAGACACCCACAGGCAAGTCGATGGCTCACTGCCAACACTGCGAATGAACTCAGTCACCTCACTCTCTCACTCTAGCGTGCTTTCCTTCTCCCCTCTCTTGCTTTCGTCTTCTGCACAGAGTAGAGTGGGCCTCAGACTTCAGCGGTGCAAGCCAATATTTCATCCTCTTACCCCCCACCCTCCCTCTTCATTTTAGGAATGGCTGTGGAAATACTAGCACAGAGTACACAGACGGCTTCCAGCCTGCCAAGCAGAGCAGGAGGCTGACTTCAAACAACAGTTTAATTCTACCGACATAAACAGTTAATCAAATCGCTGTCTAGTCTGACTTAGTAGCTTGACAGTCAAGCAATAAAACAGAGTACAAGGAATTCAACAGCTTGTAACATATTTTTTGATAAGAGCCTTGATAGCATGGCTTGGACCCTGACAGAACTAATGGTGTGATCAGCCAAACACCACAGCACTGTACTGTTAATCACATGTTAATCATAATCAAAAATATCATGTTAGAAAAAACACATTAGGATACTGAGGTATCAACAAGGACTTCTGCAATCATTATGACAGCCAAATGAGATGATGGCCCTAAAGGTGCTCCGATCAGGATTTCTGGGGCACAATACCCAGAGCAGCATCGGCTGATACCAATCACAATGTCCACTTGAAGCCTTCCATTTGTCATGTAGCATTATTATATTTGTGTAACTATATTTAATAGCACTGTATATCAAGTATTAAAATCAAGGGGTGAGACTGCATCATGATGACAACTGTTTATTAATTGGCCATGTTGTTTATTAACACCATGTTAATACATTTCCATTTTAAAACAGTATTTTCACATGAAACGATCTCCATACACACAAGTGTTTAAGCACCATTTCAGAAATAGGGTGCGTTTTGAATTGCATACTTCTTCTTTTTACTTTTAGTAGGCACTGCAGCTGCTCTTTAAAGTATGTTCTGTTGCATGTAGTATGTGCACAATCTTGACATACTACTTCTCTAAACATTACGCCCTGAACTTTAACCCTCTTTCTCATATAAGTGTTACCTTGGAGATAGAACAAAACGCCATTCACCAGAGCTCTGCTGTGCAAGTTGGCTAAAATGCGACTGTGTTGTTCTGTTGGCAAATGCAGTGACTTTAATCAGCAGTGAGTTAGAAGTATAAATACTAAATGTCATTTGTTAAGCTACGAGTACAGGAAAACTCCGCTAGCTGCCAAACTAATTTATGCAAAAAGTGCTTGAACTAATAATGGCTGACTAGAAAAAAATAATGACATGTCTATAAGCCATATTACTTTTGTTAAAGAATCTTGTTGTTTACCCGTGTATTATGGCTGTTGGGAGAAGATTTCCTTCAGGGCTTTAACCCAGATAGGCCTGAAGTTTTAGGAAAAAGATTGGGTTAAATAAAAGAAACTGAAGGTTAACTTATCCCATGTGCTGTTTAGTGTGTGCTAGTGGAGTCAGTCATTAGCACTCTCTATTGCACTTAACTGGTTACAATTATTTACATTATTTGTGCGGTGTTTTTATCTTTTATGGCCAAAAGTTTAAAAAAAATTAAAAATTAAAAATTAAAAAGCCGGTGTAAACAAAACCTAGGCGAGACCAACGATCAAACTTTTTAGAACGAATATCAGCCAATAGCAATTGGTCACCCATCAATCGAAGCTCCCCGCAGTCAAATGCATGTAGCTACTGTAAAAAGGCAGATGAGTGAACTGTAATGGGCATCAGGCATGAGAACAACATCAGAAGTCTATAAAGAAGTGCCCTAGAGAGCCGAGCTTAGAGGAGGGGGGCTGCTAGGACTCTCAGCCTAGGAATGTGGCACCCTGTCAGATCTCATAAGGATTTATCTCCCTGGAGCCTCATTACCGAAAGGCCCGGGACAAGGAGGCTCTCGCTCGCTTACCCTTTCACTCACTCACCCTCATTCCTCAATACTAAACTGCTCACAAACACTATACATGTATGCAAACACTTGCTTTCTGAAAGATTTTCAAATTACCCTAGTCTTAACTTGCAGCATGGGTGGTCCAGTTCATGTTGTGTCAGAGTGACACCAGGTAGTGGGACCCTAACATTTTGTGGAAATAATGTACTGACTTTGTATTCCTAAAGAGAAACTGGTGGTCTTTTCCATCAACATTTATACAGTCAGTCAGCACCTAGCAGCCATTAAAGCTAAACCTTGAGGAACTTCTGCGTTGGCTTCCACACACATCTGCAGAAGGGTGGGAGTGAAGCATCCCACCCTTCACCTCCCTCCCCATCAACTCTAATTTAACATGGAAACAAAGCCCCTGCAATGAATCCAGCGAAGCCTCAGTATTGAGGCCCCAAGAGGGTTTTTTATGGTCTGGGTGCAGAAACATGGTCAATCTGTGTGATAAGAACAGTTTCTCAAGAAATACAATGTAACAGTTAAGTCTTTTCCAACTGACCTCACCCATTTTTGTTTTATCAAAACTATCTATGGAGTTCTCTATGACACAGTGATTACCCAGGGTAACATGCAAAGCCTGTTACAGATTTGCATTTTTCATTTTCTTTTTTGTACTTATTTTTTTCCTTCCTCACACATAAAACATCCAACATAGACGATATGCACTTGTTTAAACTTGTTTAAGTCTTTTCATTCTGAACACATATAAAACACTTGTTAAAATGTTAATAATTATCATTACACATACACAAGTGCAGCACACATCAATTACCTCACCTTTCATACCACTCTTGAATTGACATTATAGTAACTGAAGTATGATAATCAAACGTACTTTGTGGCTTAAACTAAGAGGAAAAACACACACAAATGTAATAGGAATAAAAATAATGAAATAAATACAACGAAGTAAAGAGAAATAATACAAAGAAAAGAGAGGTGACTACAGTTCTGGCTTCGCTTGTATTAATGGTGACCATCTTTCAACAAACCTTTCTGTTCACAGCTGTAATCTTGCTATTATTCTCTCCATGATAAAAACCTTATTTAACCTGTCTCTCCAGTGCATTATGCTGGGGGCTGCAGATTCTACCAGGAAACTCATTTGCATTTTTCTATCGCAATCATATTTTTTCAGACTGCTTTCTGTGCAATAAAACCTCACACTTTAAACACTTGAAACTTAAATGGTCCATTCCTCTTGGCCCATGTGTCGACAACAGCACTGCAAGAGAAAAACTAATCGAAACACAGTGAAGTAAAGAGGAGGAAGTCGCAGTGCAACAGCCAGCGGGCAAAAAAATGAGAAGGTGATTGCAAACACCTTTAAATTAACGGTTGGACAACAGCAGGAAAAACACTCATAGATCTGCCAAACCCTAGTATAACGCCCTTTACTCTGCTAAGCAGTAACATCCAAGACAATGCTGACAAGGCAGAATCCCCTATTACTAGTAGATGGTGTCACACTGACATTAAAAAAGGAGAAAACAACACAAGATGAATGTAGTGCAGGGGCCATAATGTAAGACAGTTCACTGCAGGTACACGGTTAACCTCAAACATAAAAGACCAGATGAACACAGGCTTATAAAAACATGTTGCAATCTAACAATCCTCATCTTGTTTAGCTCTGCCAGTCAAAAGTAATTTAATTCTGTCAGAGGAATCTCAAAAAACTTTAAATCCAAACTAATAAGTTCCCCTAACCATTACTGGAAAAACAGGCAAGCGAGAGAATGAGTTACTAACAGGGAAGTGAAATCAAATGTTAGGTGACAGATAGAGGCTATAAAAGGCAGCAGGTGATATAATTATTGCCGGTGTGTCAGCTTGATATATAGTGCAGTTCCTGGCAGGCAGGTGGCTAGCGCAATGCTATTAGTACCAAACAGAGAAAGAACATCCCGACACCCCAAGCTGATCTTGCCTTACCTCTGTTCAACTTTCAGACAGGAAATCAGCGGTCACAACACACAGTCAGCAACTGAAGTCACTGTGAGAAAAGTGTGAACACCCACAGTCAACTTTGACACGGCTGTAATTTGTCTGACAGAAAGAGGTACAATCATCTCCCTAAACCACAGCCTGTCACACCTTTCATTTTGAATCTGACTAAACGGCACACTTCTCATCACGCTAACAACAGTATGATTAGAACCAAAACAAACACACAAAAAAAAAACACCTACAGCTACGAGCGAGGAGAGAAAAATAACATAAGTGATTGTGAAACCGAAAATGAAAGTAGTACTGAGATATAAACAATGTTGAAATACAGCACAAATAGCCTTCATTTGGATTTTTTTTTTAGCTTTAATGGCGTCAGATGTGACTGTTACCAGTAGAACAGACATGTATTCAACATTTTCAAACAGAACTGCTTAAAACAAATTGTGTATAACAGCCGGTATAGGTGTGGACCAAATGGGCTGCATAAAATATAATCACTGGCCACTTATTTTGCCTAAAAGGAAATTTCTAGTATGTATTGCAAAGATTTTAAAAATTATACATGAATAAAATATTAACTGTTTGAGATTTTGTCTACAACCTACCATACAGGATTGGATATTAACTATTTTGCCCATCTGCCACTGTGGCTGGTGGATTCCAAAATCTACCAGCCACTCAATAGATCACCATTGTCTTTTGGCTGGTGAATGAAGCAAATCTAGCAGCCACTTGAATATTTTACAGCATTTGGCTGGTGGCTGATGCTAATTCCAACCCTGCTACCATATCATTTATATTACACTAGAAAGATTCCATTACCAAAATTCAAATAAGTAAAGAGTGAGGTGTCAAAAGTAGGCTACCTAATTTGTCTCAAATGTGACAGATAAACAGTACAATGTTTATGATACAAATATATCATTTTTAGGTTGTAGATTAAAAAATGTCAGCATCAATTGGGCTACCAGTCAAAACTGTGGTGCTTCTTCCCTCTCCAGGAGAAGAAAATTACAGACCCCATTTGAAACTCAGTTTAGTATTGATCACTTTTTTGAGGCTTTCTGTTTTAACAACAGTGAGCCAGCCCTTTCCTACTGCTGAATTGCTGCCACCTTAAACATTGATGATTCTTAGAATCTTGGCAGGCTATACAGTTGTACAAATCAAGATTTGTCTAAAAAAACTTGCTACACTACAAAACTAACTGTATCTGAAATGGAGAAGGGTGACTGAAACAGAGAGCAGCTCTACACAGAGTATGTACAACAGGTTTCTTTTTGCTGCTCTCAGCTCTGGTCCTGAATTCTACTGTTTCTATAAATTTGGATTTAATTACTGAGCTATGACCAGGACACATACTGTTTTCATTTCTTTGTGTGGAAATGTCATTTTCGCATCACAGATGATGGACAAAAACATCAAAACGTACTATAAAATGAGACAGAAATGAGACATCCTGCACAAACCAATTTTCTAAATAGCCAAACTACCGTTAGTAGAGACCATAAGGATTTAATTTACTTATCCTACATTTCTTTTAAAATAGCAGCCCACAAAACTATACTGTACACTACGTACACTACACAGTACAACTGACAAAATGCCAACATCATTGCTGATGAAAGGATCCTGCAAGTGTCACCTTGACAATAATGTCAGAGCAGTTTAACGTGACATCACTAAGGCAATTAGCTGAGAATCCCACCTACACTTAGGGAATACTCTTTACTAGGGATGTAACGATACCAGAAACTCACGATACGATATTATCACGATAAAGAGTCCACGATACGATATATATCACGATATTTATACAAGGGGAAAAAAAGAGAAAATTTATTGTTAAAAATAGCTATTTTATTCAAAAATAGTGCATGTGCACTGTACAGCATGTTATTTTTAACTTGGAAGCGTATCATAAACAAATCAACACACAGTTGAACATGTGCTTTCATTTCCCCCTGTTACTGCTAGGCAGGCAGACATTAAAGTGCCATAACAAAGTCATGTCAATTAAAACTATAGTAGTCTGAGTGGGTGGAAGTTCGCTACAAAGATCAGCCTCTCATTGGGCGGAACGAGCCACCCGCTGAAGTCCCGCCCTACCACCTCCAGTTGCAGTTTTCAACACGTCCTTTACTAACTTTTGCGGTGTTTGATCTTGCAGGGATGTAGCCATTTTTCTGCCATGGTTCGCGTCCTGTAGGCGATATTTTTGTGGGCGTGTTACACCAAAACCT
>NC_065513.1:12911374-12921445 GCF_006386435.1 Epinephelus moara
GCCATTTCCCTGGAAGTCATAGAAAAACTCAAAAACACACATTCACTCAGTTTGTTCACACCAGGTTGACAATTTTGACATCAAGGAGACCCTAACACTTTCTCAGAACAGGAGATGAGGAGAGGAAAGCTCCGGTCCTGCGCTTTGATGTGATATGCATGGCATTTCTGTGCAACCCTGCATTCACGAGTAATCCATCCAAAAGTAATGTGTGTGCAAAGCTGTATGAAAGCTTTGTTATACATTATTTTAGTGTAAATTTATCATTTTTTTTCGCTGTGAAAACATTGGACTACCGACAAGTGCTTGGTCTTTTCGGAAAGCCACGATTCCGCTGTTTCACGTGATATGTGTGACTTCTCGCTATGACGAACGGTCGCGGAGAAAATCCACAGAGAAGAACAATCAATCTCCTTACTTTTATTCGCTATTTCCTCCGGTCACGCACGGGTCAGAGCTGGAGGCTGAGAGGCTGAGCTGCACGAGTCTGCACGAGTCTGCACGAGTCTGCGCGCGCAGTTGAATGCAAAGGATTATGGGGAATGTAGTCGCACAGTCATATTACCGGCTCTGTAGGAGAACGCAGCTATATAACTACCATGGCATTCCCACGACGGTATCGAGAATTTATTTTATCGCGACACTGCGAAATTCGACATATCGTTACATGCCTACTCTTTACGGTGGAAAATGAAATAGAGAAAAGAACCTGGTACCAAAAGTGAGTTGAGTCAAGCCAAACCATGCAGTTGAAATGAGGTATTAAAAGGAAGTAAGAATTTTTGTTGTTGTTTCAAAGTTGTTGTCACAACTTTGAAACAACAGCCTACCTTATATCAGAGTCCTGCACTGTTTTTGCGGGTACCCGACGGGTACCCGCAAAAAGAGCTGATTTGTAGGTGGTTTTTAAAAAACATTTTTTCCCGGGTTCGGATCTGGGTGGAAAAAATAACATGCGGGTCGGATCGCGGGTTTTAGATAAACACATCAGTCATTAGTTCGGTAAACTACAGATAACTATCTTGGTCATTATTTACTCTCTGAGGATCGCCTCCGCTATTTCGCAACGGTCATTGGTTCAGCTGTTTACACGCGTTTCACCATCTAATAACACAATTTGTGATTGGACGACAGAATCAACATGGCTGCCACCGTCTAACAAGCGCCGCTTCCAAAACAGTAAATAATTATTTAGGTATTTGAGAAATAAGTGGATAAAACGTACAACTATCACTTTATAATGTTTCTGAAGTGTTTCCCTGATGGATTACTTCTCTCCTCGATGGATTCTAAAAACACGTGACGGCTCGTAACTGCTGAACGTCGCTCTGGACAGAAAGTAAGTCTATTATTACACATGTAAAGTTCCTTTACATAGATTAAAAGTTTAAAAGCATTAAACGTAACAAACGAGTGCTTTTACACTCGTATGGGAGAAGAACACAGAGGGTTGATGATGGAGCTGAAGTCAGGTTTTTATTGTGAGAGCTGCTTCATTCAGGTCGTTGTTTACTTACTGGCACCTTAACTGTGGCGATATGCTGTTCAATATTCAGCCAATAAGACCCAAAATGATTACTTTAAATCCGGGTTACGGGTCGGGCTGTGGGTCGTGTTTCAACGGGTCAGACCGGGTTGCGGTACTAATTGGCCTGATGTGCGGGTTTGCGGTTCGGGTGCGGGTTTGTACGTCGCCGGGTCGGGTCAGGGCGGATCTTGAAAACTGGACCCGTGCAGGACTCTGCCTTATATTATATAAATAAATATTGATATTTATACCATTTTGGTTAACACAAGGAAAGAATGACATAATATTTAATTTTTTTACTTAAAGATATATATAACAAGGCTATAACATGACAAAAATGACTTTTCTTGGTTTGCAGCAGAAAACAGTAGAATGACTGTAGTAAACATTAACAAGAGAACAAGAAAGCGCAGCTGGTGCGGGTGTATCAAAACTGCACAAACAGATTATTGAAACTGTTTCAAATATTCATTATCGATATGCAACAGATGATATCGATCATTAGCACTGTCTCAACACACCAACTGTGAAAGTGTGTGTCTGACAGGGAAGAGATGAAACAGGAGGAGAGAGATGAACAGGGCCAGCGATTGGCTGGCCTGCACATCCAGATGTGATCGTCCAGCTGTATCCAGGCTGGACAGCAAAGCAGCTATTGGATTTCCTGCCTGTTCCCCTGCTGCCAGCCGCCTCGGCGACACTGTGTGAAATTACATAAGGCTCTCCCCTCCCCCTCCCCGTTGGCCAGCGTAGAACTGAGGCCTTCACACACTGCACATCACACAATACTTGTTCATGACTCTCAACTTCAAAAACAAACTTCTACCAATGAACAACGCCTCTGGGATTCTCCCACAATGTGAGAAAAGTAGAGTATTTCTGTATTTGTTTGGATGAAGTAAATATTTGATGAAAAGTTGTAACTGACATAGCCTAAAGAATTAGATATCTTCCCTCTGAGTCTTTTGAAAACATGAGTATTTTGTTGCAGCTGATTTGAATTGTCTATCAAAACATATGCAGTCCACCGTATATATCTTCATCTGTGTGTGTGGCAGAATCTCTGTGGTATCTACACTGATTCCTACATGAACCTTTCCTAAGGCTCTGTAACACCACACTGACACAGGCTAGCTGCTCAAATGCTTTGCGTTACCTTATTTCTTCTGTTACATTTGCAACTGAATGCACAGGCAAGATTATCTCTAATGGCCAGGTGACAGCTAAGATGCATGTGTAAGTGAAAATTTACTGTTAGCTGTGTGTATTCGTATGAATGTATATTCACAACCCAGAAATGGTCATTTCAAGAGGAAAAAATAATGTGAAACCACACCATACAGGGAAAATCACATCATCATTGAAAAGCGAAAGCGAACGGTAGGGGTCTCTACAACTGACTCAGTATGCTCTATTACACATTCACCATTTTTTGCTAGTTTGACCCGAGTCAAACCTCAAGTAGATATTTTCAAAACTTAAATCGCATCTTGAAAAAATCAGTTTGTGAGATAACATTCTTCAGTCAGGCCAAAAACTCTTTTAAGGGTATAGATCCAATTTTGTTGGTATTACTACGTAGAAATTTACGTTAAAGCAATTAGTGCCAAATTTCAGTGCTGGAGATGGCATCTAAGTGAGAACATCAAGTTTAGACAAGAGGCGAAGTGCCGCGATGCACCTAGAGCCTGGCAGCAGAGCTCTGCCAAGCCGCCAGGTTCAACTTCAGATAGTAGGCGGAAATGCCCTGAAACCAGGTAGCCAGCCACGGAGCTCTCCAGCTGCTCTGTCAGCTTTCCAGCAAGCAAAAACTATCGCTGCAGTGCCAATCTGCCACGACAGTTTTGGCATCTGGTCTATTTTCTTTTCTATATTATCACTATCATTATTAGTAGTAGTTGTAGTAATAGCCTAGTATCACTGCTCAAAGAGCAGACACACACACACACAAGCAGAAGTAGGGTTGGGTACCGTTCATAATTGAACTGATACGGTACCGGTACCGGTATCTGGAATTCGGTACCAGTACCAAACGGTACCTTATTTCGGTACTTTTTAAAGTCTAAACTTCTCAGTTTCAACATTTTATTGAGAACATTTAGGAACAGTGCTGCATGTTAACTTTTGTCTGCACATTTTTTTTTGACGCCATTGTTGCTGAGTCTGAGGTGCGAGTCATGCGCTCTCGCTCCGCCTCCACCTCAGGTACCGAAATTTGGCACCGATTCATTTTAAGTGAATCGGTACTCGGTAGTACCTACGTGAATCGGTACCAAGTACAAAAAGTACCGAGTTTCGGTACCCAACCCTAAGCAGAAGTGACAGAGTGAGACGGAAGATGTGATCTCTGTGTGATCAGAAAAGCAGGGGAGCAGAATTGCTTTTTTGTCTACTACATCAGCCCTGCAACAAGTTATAAAATTACATTTTTATTATTGCAGAGCAAGTAAAATACCAAAAAGGTTCCAATGGGTGCCAGTAAGAAATTACAGGAACAATTTTACAGTTACACAAGTTATTTTATGGCTGTTACTATCATTATCACTTTCAACATTACACACTGACGCATAGGAGTTTTCTAGAAATGTCCATTTATACTCAAAGCGTCGAAAAGCTAATATTGTATATCATGCTCGTACTAAATCGAACATTTTCAAATAATGTTCAGTCCAGCGCCAGCATCTGGATAGCCCCACCTCATTAGCCTGAATCAAACCCCCCCCCAAACAATCAAACACTGATTGAGGTCGAATGATTGCTGAGATTGATAATTTGTTAATAATTGATGCCTGAAATTACTCTCTACAGATCCTCTTGGATGCACTACACTTAACACTCTTCAGCTTAGTGGGACACAATGTGACAGCATCGCTCTGATGTATGAGGTCTCCACTCACAAATCCCTCTTTATTCTCTGTTGGCGCTGTTCTTAAAGCCCACCTGACATTGAGCTCTCCATGCTGAGGAGCAGGAAATAAAACTGAGGAGTGCACTTGTCTGCTGGGCTGACCTACTTCCTCCTCACTGCTACTTAATTATTCAAGAGCTTTGAAATGTTCTTCTGTATGGCAGCATGCAACCCGAGTGCCTCTGTTTGCCCCTCATGACAGCAGCCTCACAGAGCTTCTATTTATGCATGAGAGGGCCCAAGTGTGTGTGTACAGTGCGAGAGTGAGCGTGTGTGTGCCGTGCCAAGCACTAATGGCCATACATACTGGTGTTATTTACTCAGACAACATATCAAACAAAACATCCCATCTAGATTTGATACACAAGGCTGTGAATTATGGACAGAGACTGATTTAGTGGGGAAAATACCCAGACATTACAAAACACAGACTAGACGTCACACCGGCAGCTCGATGTTTTGATGCACTCAAGAGGACTAATTTGTTCCAAACTGCACTGTCATGGATCCAGCACACATGTCATGACAGGAGGTTTGACATGTCAAGTCAATTCCCTCACACAAGCACACCACAACCTGTAATTACACTCCACTTGGGCCTTCATACCTTTCACTGTTTCGTGTCACTCGTATTTCCACTGTAAGATCATCAACCCTGAGGTGTATGCCCTTGGCTGGCCTTACTAACACGCTTTCCAGAATGTGAAAAACAAACTATGCTGTAACACATTCCTAGTAGAAACGTTAGGCCAATCAAAGAGATGAATATAATGCTACCCACAGCTGTAGCCTACACATAAACAAGAGTCACGTCCTGTAACATGCTGTCATGTGTGTTGCGTAACAGAGTCAAGTGAATCACTTACCATAGAGCCATTTCTAATCTCTGCTAATCCGCTGTCTGCCTCTCTTTTAGTATGTTTAAATATGGGTGAGTGGTTTTAATAACAACTCCATTTCGTAGTCATGGAAATCAAATAGAAAGCCTTATGAATAATATATGACTAACTTTTAATTAATTTCTAATAACACACAAAACAACAACAAGCAATCAAAGGGATATTACATAAGGCTTTTAAATAATGGTATTTTGGTCTTCCAAGTCAACACAAACAAGGGATGCAAGTAACTCTTTTTGTGGTCGATGTGTCTAGTAAAGTCTTATCATACTAATCAATTATCTTCTTGGTGTTAGCAATGAAGATCAAAATAATGGGCAGCTAGAAAGTCTTGATTGTATTCTCATGTCTTAAAGTTGCATTAAAAGATGATCTCCAAAAACCCCGACTAACTGAGAAAGTCCTTGATACACTTAAAAGACATCAGGAAAAGCTTCACCGTCTGTATTACATAATGCCTTTGAGACACAAATACAGAATTCTAAAGGAATAGGGATGCACAGATTTTAAAATTCTGGGCCAATACCGATGTTTTAAATAACAATTTAGCCGATAGCCAACACCGATAATGATGTTTTTACATTATTTGTTAATTTTGTGTTTGTTATTGTTCTTTTTCTTAATTCCACCTTTTGTGCCGGGGAAACAAAGAAATCTACAACTGTTCTAAAGTAAGTAAGCCCTTCATTACACTACCTTTGAATGAGCAAAAATGCAGTCATACAAATTTGTGAAACAACCTTTAACATAACCTTTCATGTAGAATTTTTTATAGATCATAATTTCTTCTCTAATATCCATTTCATATTGATGTGAAATCATCAACAAATTTCTCCTTCAACCAACTATATTTATTCAAGTTTCTCCTAAAAATTACATTTTACAAGACTGCATAACACATCAACTTTATAATTTACCTTCATATAAGACTCATTTTTACTTGGTAGATTTCTACATCTTATGATGTAACCTAATCATTATGCAACCTCTGTGAGCTGTTAGCTGCAGCCACAGGTTGCTTAGGGGTAAAGCTAACTCGCTCTCCTCCTGCCGATTTTAACACAGATTTGTTGCTTATAATGTTGTATTATTGGGGAAACAAAAGGGTGTATCATCTGATGCAACATAGTGAGTTTACAGTGTCTTTTCATCACAACAGCATCCCAGGGAGATCTCGGTTTATCCCAAACAAGTTTTCTATCGTCTCTGGCTACTACTAGCCGCCTCATCAAACAAGTCAAACCAAGTATGATCACAAAGCCCTGACATTGCATTATTTTTGTACCTAGTGGCCACTGATTTAAGTTTGTGGTCATTAGTATCAAACCCTGCTTTCAAGCCTATACAAAATTGATGTGACACAACAAAAAATGACAATCAATAAGGAGAATATCGGTTGATAGCAATGTCCAGCCAATATGCTGGTGCATCCCTAGAAAGAATGAGTCCGAAATGTGTAAATGACTGTTTTTGATTAGATACTTGACAATAGGTCCGTGGTTAAGATTTCACGTTTTGTTCTACAGCACAAACTACGAAAAAATGAATTCTGAAGCTTTTCCGTGTCTTAAAAAAGACAATTGCTAACAAGTGGCTAAATGAGACTATAGAACATCATCACGCCGAAAACAGCTTTACAGCATTGTTATGGTGGCGATGTTGAAGTTGTGTGGCTGTAGTGTAGTTCGTCTATAGCCTTACATTAACCTTTTTATTTCTGACAATTGCATTTACGTTTCAAAAATTAGAAAAGTGACGTTCATAGGTAACTTTTGTAACTTTGTAATGATTAACTTGCCGAACAAACAGTGAAGCTATCAAACTTTGGTTTGCCACAGAGCTTATTTCTGCAGTAATCCAGAATCCGATGGATATATACCATTGGCTTCTTGAAGAGGGCACCCGGGCGACTCTAACTAATGGGTTGGCTTACAAAAAAACAAGCGGCATCCTCTGGGGCTGAAAAACAAAGCCAACACTTAAAGCTGCAGTAAGTAGAAAGCCTGAAAACGGTTGATTTTTGAGTCTCATCTGAGTTAGATTTCTTTCGTCTGTGCCCTGAGCCCCTCCTACCAGACGAGCATGCAAGTATTTTATCCTACTTGGTTCTATTTCTCCCTCTCACCGCGCAGCAGCCCTCCCCATCCCTCCCTCGTGGCCCCGCACATACTCCCGAGCCTCACTCTCCCTCACCGTGCAGCAGCCCGCCCCATCCCTCCCTCGCGGCCCCACACATATACCCCGAGGCTCGGCTCTCCCTCTCCGTGCAGCAGCCCTCCCCATCCCTCCCTCGCGGACCCGCACATACTCCCGAGGCTTGGCTCTCGCTCTCCGCCGAGTGCCCTCGGCTCCGCTCCCACGGCCGACCCTCACGCCCTCCGGCCGGGCCTGGCCCCACCTCACCCTTCCCCTCCCTCCGGTGCTCTGGGGAACCGAGTTCTGTCTTCCTTTTTTTGGGTTGTTCAGCTGTGTAGGCAGTTGTAGCCAATGCTGGAATAGCTATTTTACCTGGTGCACTGTTCACCATTGCCGCTTGCTCTCCCCTTGAATGGCCACTTGAGGTTGGCTCCAGAAGCCAAGTCACTCCTCATAGATCCAAATTACAATGTTCAACTTTAAGGCAGAAATAAACATGTTTACAGCCTGGTAGGGCTGGGCGGTATGACAAAATTTTCATATCACGGTTTTAAGAAAAAATCATATCGGTTTCACGGTATTTCACGGTATTTTGCTCAGGTTCGGCCAACTTGACATGCTGTTGTGTTGTGCTATTACCTATTCAAGTGCCGGAATTTGTTATTTACCTGACAACGCCTGAACACAACACACGCTCCGCTCCATTCATTTGGGCTCCACTGACTGCGTACGGAAGCGACACGTAGAGAAGCCAGCGGGGTTAAACCGTTTGCCGAGCCAAGAGGCTGCATGAAATGTTAAAGCATTTTCCACCTAAGTTATTACATATATTTGAGTTATCTACAAGTTTACTGTACTGTTTGTCATCTACTCGCTTTCAGATGTCCGCCACAGACATTTACACAATGTCACGGATAAACATGGGTAAATGCATGAAAAAAAATCTTCACATATCACCTCTGATAATGGTTTATTCATTTAAAAACACATTGTGCTCATTTAGCACACTATTTCATGTAGTTTGTATCTGCTGGAGGGTTGCGTAGGGGAGCGTAGCGCGACAAAAATAGAAGAGCCTCGTAAAATAGAGAGTTGTCGCGCGACAGACGGGGGTTGTCGCGCCGCTCCCATTGCCGGTGGAGCCGCTGTAATTGATTAACAGGGGGCAAGCTGCTACAGGACTCGCGCTGCAGACGTGTCGCGCCGCTGACGTGCCCGGTGGAGCCCGGCCGTAACTGTCTCGGACTCGGGACAGGTCGTCTTCGGTCAGGAAAATGCGGTCCGAGCCGTGCTCTAGTGTGCTCACCTGTGTGTGTGTGTGTGTGCACGCTTTGTGTGGGTGTGTGCGCATCTGGGCGAAACTCTGCCGTGCGCGATACAGAGGGCAGAGGAGAATTGTAAACGGCGGTGCGCTGCTGCTAGTTGCATATAGGGGAAACACTGCTCTTTTTGGTATGAGTTCTTCTGGGTCATCGTGTACAGTCGCTTTGCTTTCAGAACTCTCTCCGGCAGCCATTCTCGCCTCTAAACTTTTCTATGCTCTCACTCTCACCCGCTCAAGCGTGCCTGTGGTGTGCAGCGGTGAAATGGGTCCCCGCTGAAACACTTTCCCGCCGCGCACGTTCCGGACATTGTTTGGGCTATTCACTGGTATGGTGGTATATGAAAAATTCATATCATAATGAAAATAAATACCGGTTTTCGGTACAAACCGGTATACCGCCCAGCCCTACAGCCTGGTACAAAAACGTTATTTGTCTCTATAGCTAATTTCATTTTTTCGTGACAACTGTGCAATAACATTTTATTCCGGCTCAAAGTTACAAATAATTTCGGGCAGCCTGCTTTGAGTGACAGGCTGTCTGTTGATAATGTCCTTATTTCTTAGTCATATCCACCCCTCGCTCCTCCACAGCACCAGCCTCTCACACAAATATGGTCACTTCTGGCTCCAAAAGATGACGACAGCCAAAATGCCAAACTCGAGGCCTCAAAACGGGAGTCCACAAACCACTGGGAGACATCACAGCTACGTCCATTATTTTTACAGTCTATGAAAAAAAACGCCATCCCTGCAGCACTTATATCACAAGTAATTAAAGTTGGTTAAGTGATCGACAGTTTTTTGGGTAAATTCCATTAAAGCACATTTAGTCTCGCTCACCAGACCTTTCTCAAGAAAAGAAAGGTCTGGCTGGGCCCACTCTCACTTTAAGATTGGAGAACAAAAACGCCCCGGCTGCTTGTATTTCTTTCAACCAATCACAATCGTTCTGGGTGGTGCCACAGCAACGGTGCGCTTGCAAAAATATTGCCGGGGGGAAACAGGTTTTGGTGTAACACGCCCACAAAAATATCGCCTACAGGACGCAAACCATGGCAGAAAAATGGCTACATCCCTGCAAGATCAAACACCACAAAAGTTAGTAAAGGACGTGTTTAAAACTAGTGCTGCACAATTTGGTAAAAATCTGCGATTGCGATTATGGTGGACAATATCGCGATTGCGATTACAATATAATTACAATAAAATGTAATAAATAAATGGTATCATGAGTCTTTTTGCTTGATTCAGTGTTTCCCCTACATTATATTAGGGG